>NW_027529573.1:3455935-3474922 GCF_008692635.1 Crocuta crocuta
CCGGGGGCGGTGAGCGGAGGGCCGCCCCAGGCGCGCAAGCGACAGCGCCTCACGCACCTGAGCCCCGAGGAGAAGGCGCTGCGGAGGTGGGCGAGGGTCGCGGCGCGGACGCTGAGGGCGAGGGGCCGGGGGCTGGGACCCAGATCCGAGGTCGGGCGCCCTTGGCCTGACCGGAGCGGTGCCAGCGTGGCGCGCCTGGGCGGGGCAGGAAGTCGGGAGTGCTGGGCTGCCCAGGCCTTTTTTTTTTTTTTTTTTTNTGTGACCGCAGACCTGTCATTCAGTGTTTCTGAATTTGGGCAGTAGCAATGGAGTCGATGAGACTCTTCGTGGTTTATCTACTATTTGGGGGAGGCATGGAGCTGAAATGACAGTTGTTGGAAGGGCTGTGAGGTCTGTCAGGCACACTAGTCAAACTTAGTCTCCGCATTCTGAAAATGGTATCTATTTCCAGAGGTCTTTGGAAAGATTGAGAAATGCCACGTATTCATTTCTCCGCAAATGTTAATTCCTCTGGGATCAATGTGTCTTTTGGACATAAGTGCCTCCTTGAGCAGACGGGGGCCCAGCCATCCCGGGACTGCCCAGGATGTCAGCAAGGGCGAAAGGCATCCGCCTCTCCCTTATTTAAGTTCTACAAGGGAGTAAAAAAAGGGGAGGAGGAAATCTCCTGTGATGCAAGATGGGTAGTATTTGTGTCCAGCGTCCTTGCTGGGGCCAGGATGCGTCGGGAGTGTGGATGACGCAATGTGGGTAAGAATGAAGCAGTTCTTCAAGCTAGATCCACGAAAAACGCTGTAATTTTTTTGTTTTGTTTTATTGAGGGAAGGAGCCTGGAGTGTATTTTACCTTAAAGTCTACCTTATACTGTAAATGAAAATGAAAGCACCAGCTGTCCAAGTTTTCAAGTAAAGATATAAATAAGGTTTGGGATGACTCTGTGGTATGTCCCTTCTGTTCTCAGGAAACTGAAAAACAGAGTGGCAGCTCAGACTGCCAGAGACCGAAAGAAAGCTCGAATGAGTGAGCTGGAGCAACAAGTGGTAGATTTGGAGGAAGAGGTAAAAGTACTGAAGGCCAAACTCGTATCTTTTATTTCTTGTGCATCCTTTCTGGGTGAATGTTCTGATGTTTGCTTCCAATCCCAAGTTGTTTCCATCTCTTTAGAATACAATTGGACAGTTAATTGGAAGTTAAGTTAATCTAAATTAGGGGAGCTAGGTAATTAAGTGGTTAAGTGGTGAAGCTTGATGAAAGCAGAAGTGGTTGACCCTCTGGCATTTGGTGTGAGATCCGTCTTAAACAGAATTACAACAACATTATGTTTATCGAGTTAATACTAAGAAATTCCTAACAGCAGATAGGAAATTGTCGCTTAAACCTGAGACCCTTCCTGGCTTGGCCAAAAGTCCACTAACGGTTCCCTTACCCTTCTATGGTCCACTGACTACCTAATCTTAAATTGTTGCCAGCAAAATACAGTAAAGAAACACACAAATACGTTCACACATACACATATATTTAAACATATTTTGATTTTATGGTACCCCATTATCATTTCTATTATTACTTGCTAGTTCAAGATAGGATTTTTTTTTTGCCATCATATTTAAATTTAAGTCACAAGTCACCCTTTGCTGAGGTCTATATTAGTAGTTAGAGGCATTGTGGTATTTGTGACACCATGAAATGGCACTTCTTAGCTTATTTTTCATAACTATGACCTTTCCTTAGAATACCTACTGTGAACAACTATATAAGTAGAGTTTTCCAAAAGGTGGAGAAGGAAAGGAAACCAACTGTAGTGAAACTTCACCAGGTGGATTCTTAAATGAAAGAACTGGATGTTTTAATAGCTTCTTATGAACTTTTTCGCAGAACCAAAAACTCTTGCTAGAAAATCAGCTTTTACGAGAGAAAACACATGGCCTTGTAGTGGAGAACCAGGAGTTGAGACAGCGGTTGGGAATGGACGCCCTGGTCACTGAAGAGGAGGCGGAGACCCAGACCAAGGTAAGTCAACTCCATATCTGATGCCCTGTGTGAGAACTGGTTCTCAGTGACATGACCCCTTAATGGCGCTTAAACTCATTTTTCAACTGGGTAGTGAATAATACTAAAGCCTAATAATTAAAATAAGTTACATAGCTCTCTAAGAGCAAATGCTAACAAATACCGATAGCCAACAGGGTGTGCCGTGTCAGCATTAAGGAGACCCAGAGAAAGAGAGCTGGTCAGATCTGACTGAACACTGCAAAAGCTATAGTAGTTCTTTGATGAATATGAATGAGTAGGGAAAGGATTCATTGTGATAGGGACACCCCTCTGATAGAAGGTGATACATGGGTTTTAAATGTATGGACCTGGCCCATTTATTGAGAGCACTTAAGTAGTCTCAGATTGACAGCAAGGCAGTTCTCCTCTATAAAGAATCACTGTCCAAAAAGATTTGGGGCCTAAGTCTACTACATTACTTTATTGCTTAAGAACATTATCATGGAGAACATCCCTGAAGATATTACTTAAGAATATCAGTCCTTTCTGAGTCTTTGCTCAGGGAGTGAAAATGTTTTCACTGCATAGAAAATGACAGTGAAAAGTTAGTCTTAACAACCTTAACAACCTTTCCTCCATAAAATGGAAAGGGAACAGAGGTAAGGGAAAGGTTTCAGCTTTCTTGAAAGTAGAGAACCACAGTTGCCTGGTGAGCGTTTCCTTGAGGACCCAGCAGTTTGAGCTGTTCACCCACATTGGTCTTTCTTCCCAGGGGAATGGAGCGAGGCCGGTGGCCGGGTCTGCTGAGTCCGCAGCACTCAGACTACGTGCACCTCTGCAGCAGGTGCAGGCCCAGTTGTCACCCCTCCAGAACATCCCCCCATGGATTCTGACGGTGTTGACTCTTCAGACTCTGAGGTAGGGGTTATTGGGATTTAGTAAAGAGGTCTTGTTAATTCCATCCGTTTGATGGCCTGATGTCCCCACCCCAGGCAGAGGAGGGCAGGAGAAGTTGGTTTGGGTTGGGTCAGAAGTGAATATTGACTGCCATCCCTATCTGAGGGCACAGAGTGCGGTGTAGGTAAATGGGTCTGTGGGTCTCAGAGGTCATAAGGATTAACTTACATTGTGGGACTTAGTAGTGTTCTAACATAGATTCTTGGGTGCATTCTAATGGTTGGATTCCATTGCATTTTTGCCTCTTGCAGTCTGATATCCTGTTGGGCATTCTGTTCAACTTGGATCCAGTCATGTTCTTCAGATGTCCTTCCCCAGAGTCTACCAGCCTGGAGGAGCAACCAGAGGTCTACCCAGAAGGACCCAGTTCCTTACCGGCCTCCCCTTCTCCGTCACTGGGGACGTCATCAGCCAAGCTGGAAGCCATTAATGAACTGATTCGTTTTGACCACGTGTATACCAAGCCCCTGGTCTTAGAGATACCTTCTGAGACAGAGAGCCAAGCAAATGTGGTAGTGAAAATTGAGGAAGCACCTTTCAGCCCCTCAGAGAAAGATCACCCTGAATTCACTGTCTCAGTGAAGGAAGAACTTGTAGAAGATGACTTCATCCCAGAGCTGAGCACCTCAGATCTACTTTCACCCAGCCACTGCCCGAAGCCATCTTCCTGTCTACTGGATGCTTATAGTGACTGTGGATATGAGGGTTCCCCTTCCCCCTTCAGCGACATGTCCTCTCTGCTTGGTGTAGACCATTCTTGGGAGGACACTTTTGCCAATGAACTCTTTCCCCAGCTGATTAGCGTCTGAGGAATGATCCAGTGCTGTTGCCCTTTTCCTTGGCTATTCCACTGCCTGGAAGATAGCAGAGAAGCCTGTGCTTCATTCAAAAAGCCAAAGTAGAGGGTGTACAGTCCTAGGGAATTCCTCTAAAGTATTTGTTCAAACCTTATAGGTCACACCAAGTATTGTCTTTTGTCACCCAGCAGTCCAAGGTACTCAGAACTACTATTGTAATCCAGAATCACAACTTTCGAGGTTGTACCTTTTTCTTAAGGGCAGTAGTTTGCCCTAAAATTCTTATGTAAGGGTCATTGGACAGGTGTCTTAGACATGGAATTTCTGATTGGCCCTTTATCATTTTTCTCCCTTCTTGGCATCCCAGGCTTGCCTCCGATTTTAGGTCCTTTAGTTTGCTTCTGCAAGCAGAGAGAATGCCTAGCTGAGGGGGCTCCTTTCCCTCATGTACAGTCCAAGTAAAGATCAAGAATCTTTTGTAAAACTATGGAAATTTACTATGTAAATGCTCGATGGAATCTTTCCCTGCTAGTGTAACTTTTGGAAGGTGCTTTCTCCATTTATTTAAAACTACCTGTGCAATTAAAAAGTGCAATGCAGTGCTTTTGTTCTTTGATTCCTTCTTGAGCCTTAAGTCTTACTGTTTTCTTTCTAGGTGTTTCACGGATTGCCATGATAGTAATTTATCCACCTTCAGCAAGCATGCCACTTTTTAAAGCGACTTAAGGTCTTCCCCAGCCCCCCCCCCTGCCTCTTAATTACATCCTGCTTCAATTCTTGGCTGCCATAAGTGATATAAATCTACTTTTTGAGTAGTTACTATATTTGAGCTTTGTTAGCCTAACTGACCAATATTACAGATGTTAAGTGACCGAGCTAGGACACTTAACCATTATTTTACTATATATCACAACAGGAAAACATGCCGTTAAATATCAAGATTCTCTTGGCGTTTTTACAGGGGTTAACATTTTCTAGACTCAAGTTTAACTCTGCCACTGGTTTGCCAGGTAACCCTGGACACGTAATATCACTCTCTCACCTATAAAGAGGCATAATAGTCACTAGAGGTCTTGGCATATGTAAGGTAAGACCTTGGTAAGGTCTTGGAATATGTACACTTACCAGGCACCACCCCAAGCACTCAAAAGTTAGCTATTTTCCCCTAATCCACTTTGGAAGGATTTTAATCTTACAGTATTTTATATACCTTAGAACTTGTTTCACAGAATGAACCTGTTCAAAGATAAATCTGACACATCACTGTTACCCCAAAAACTATAGAGATGATAATGTGCTCATCCTTCATGTGCATCTTTTCCTTGGGAATCTTAGAAGGTACTGAAGGGCTTCTCTCATAGAAGTTGTCTCACCTGTGCCAGCATCCTGTGTCAGTATTAAGCCTACCACTGGAGAGGTCACAGTGAATGAGTGTAGACAAAAGGTGGGATTCAAAGAATCCCAAGCTGCAAGACAAAGCAGGCTATATTTTCAGCCAAGTATAAGGGGATATGTTTGGTGATTGGAGGCACGTTCACACAACAGCCGCAAATCCCTGGTCACTAAAGCCAGAGCTCAATCCTAGTTCTTGGGAATGCAAGGTTGCTTAGGCTGTTTCTGTATTATGAATGTACGACAGCCTCCAGCTGTCCCCACAATCAAAAATCTGATTACCTTTCTGTAACTGAAAACCTAAGTGCTGGGTATCTATTTAGGAATTGTCTAGGCAAATGCAATTACAGATGCATTTTAGGCACTCTCCATTATAATTGCAGAAGCAGCTGGAGATTGAGGCTCAAATAATTTACATTAAATGACATCACATGAAAGAGGCAGCTGTACTAACAGGGATAACACAGGACATACATAACCTGTGTTGATCTCAGGGTTTTCATTTCCTGCACAGATGGGTGAAAAGGACTAAACACTGCTCAGCCTTGAGAAAACACCTGGTATTTAAAGACATCTTACTGAAACAAATTGGTCAGAAGTAAAGATCTCTTTCTGCAAAACCAAAGCAAGATTTCTATTAAATGCAGAGGGCTGTCCATAATTGAAAGTGAAACAATCAGGTGACATATGTCTGCACAGCATATTCCTGGGTCTTGTAACACCAATTTGTGTGTGCTTCCTTGCTTTTCTACTAGGTATGCTACAAGGTGGGGACAGAACTGTAGGCAAAAGGTAACCCTGCCAGCTCCAGAAAGATTTTTATGGCATCAGTTAAATTCTAATATGCCAGCAATGAAATCTTTACCTCGGGCCTTCTCAAGTTCATTTGAGAACAGGAAGACAGGCCTGTTCACCCACAAATCAGTTGTTGAAAGACAACATCCTTGTCTTGCTGGAGCTGTAGTCGAAATGCATGCAATTGATCTCTAAAATGCTGCTAGCAGAATATTTGGACCAAACAGATATACACAAAACTGTATTTTCTCAAGGAGTTTACTATCACACTGACTGAACCATACTTTATTATAGATTATTTCAATGAACTCTAAATGACATTGTAGGTGTTCTATGAAAACACTGTTAAACCACTTGTTATGTAGGAAGAACATTGAACCTGGTGAGTTTGATTCTAATACTAAATTGTCATTCACTACTTAGGCTTTAGTTTCCAAACCTGTAAAATGGATTAGGTAACTTTTAGTTGTGATTTCCACATTTTAGTGAAAAACAATATCCTGAGTTTTCCACAACTGCACCCCAAACTTAACTCTGCCTGCTCACAATTTAGGGATTCACATTTATCAAGACTGTAAATATGTATGCAATACTGCCACCCAGTGACCTGTCAACTCTTAGGGAATGACCACTAACCAAGTATCATGGAATTTTTTTATTCCTTATTTTTAAAGGTCCCAACCTTGTAAAAACAAAAATGCTATGAACTCTATATACTGTTTCCAACTCCATATGGACACATTTTTGAAGACTCTGTCACTACTGCCATCTGAACACTGGCAATCAATCACCACTGCCAATCAACCTGTTGACGGCCACCAGCAAACTGCTGAGTGGAAAGCATTCTATGGGTTTCAGAATGGCAGAACAGTCTATTTCTGAAATAGCAAATTCACTTACGAAGCTAACTTATCACCCAACATAGTCATCTCTCCAAGATAAACTTAAGCCCCTCAATGATATGAATGCTACTTTAAATACAACTTAAAGAGGTAGCTAATTTTATTTATGTGCAAGAATACAGATACCTCAAAATCAAAACACTTAAGAAGTTTTATTGAAAACAATAAAATACAGAAACACCAGATTCTCATTTTAAAGTAAAGTTGACAGCATCTTCCAGGACCTTCTGAGTACTGCACCGTTCTTGTCACTATCAAATAACGAAACCAAATTTCAAATCCAAAATAATTAATGAACCTGCTTATAAATAAGCATTTCTTCTCATGGTTCTAACCCCTAACCCTGGTTGTTTTTTTTTTCTAAATTTTACATCTGCACCTTTTTTGAAAATGAGTAGCAGGGTTTTTTTTTGTGTGTGTTTTAATGACTAATATTTTTGAGAACTGGACTTAACTTTAGATTAAAAAAAAAAAACCCACACACACCCTACTCAAACTCAGAGAAAATATACATTTGTTCATTAAAGCTCACCTGCTTTAGATAGTTTTTCTCTTCACACATTAGCATAGTAAGCCAATGTTTGATCCATGCTTCAAAAGCTGTACAAAATGAAAAGACCTGTTGATTCCCTAGGGAAACCTTAAGGCAAAAGCAAAAGCCTTACGTGATAAAAGAAAACCAAAGCAGAGGCATGGAGACTGTGGAAACGGCTCAGATGAATAAGCACCACAAGGATGAAGTAAATTTCTGTACAAACATATGCAAAAGGATAAAGTTTAAAAAGGAGCATTAAACATCCATATTCCTGCAGAAGTAATTAATCGTGTCAGATAATCTGACTCCTGAAACAAGTTGTTTGGATTTTAATTAACAGATTCTTAATTCTCTCCAATAGTTACCAGTGGTATCAGAGCCTGCTTTTGTTCCTCCTTTTCCTCATGCAGGCCTGCCAGCAGAGGCCTGCCCCTCAATTCTATCCAAGACTGTCTCAGTGTGTTTTGGGTCCTTCTTTGGAAAGCCATCACCCCTTCCACCCTAACACTGGGACTAACTCCAAATTCTGGACAGTCACTTCATGTTTTTAAGTTATACCAGAACAAAATTTTTTTAGCATGGCAATTTCTTTAAGGCTACAAACTTTGTAAGTTGGTCCCATTAAACAATAACCTAAAGGCAGGAGTTTTTCAAACAGCATGAATCAAACACTTGCACATTTCAACAGAATACAGTTTACATTCATCTCTAAATCTGAGATTAAGAAACTATTAGCTGGTTTCCAACTGGTTTTAATACTGGTTTGAAGTTTGAATAATTTTACTGTGTAGACATTAAATATTGTTTAAATATTAAACATTAAATCGTTTCCTGACTATCCAGACAGAAATAGAGAAAGCAGGAACAACAGGCAAGGGAAGAAACAGTCCAGTTAACAGACTTGTTACTTCTACGCCATCTGTTACAGGGGAAGGATTTCAGCATGGGTTTCAAAAATGCCTGGGAGCTGGTTTCTAAAAAGTCACCTCTACTTGGCAAAAACCATTTTTTTCTACATCAGGTATCGGATTCCTATAAAGGAGGAAGAAACCCAGAAAACAAAACAAAACAAAAAGAACTGGGGTGGTCTCCTGTGGCGTGATTTAAGGGCCAGTATTACACTCACTTAATAAGTTATAGTGGATGTTCCGTAGCACTAAAGGAAGTGTTGTTTTACTCGGCACTACTGAGTCCTAGCCACACAGAAGAGCCCTTCCTGAGAAATAAAAAACTTCAATCCTGGTTATCCCCAATAGACACCTTGAGGCTGGTTTAGTTCCTCAAGATGAAGATGTCCTGTTAGCAGGAAGCTACTCTCTATTAACTCGGAGGTTTACTGCGCCAACAGTTAAAACAGCCGGCAAATTGGCTAGTTCAGTACATCTCAATGTCGCTTACCCACATGTTCTCAGTTCGTTGTTCGGTCACTGTTTTCTACGTTAACACTAAAATACTCAACTTGCTAATACAGGCATGACCTTTTAAAAATATCTATCAATGCTGGGCTTAGCTGACATGGCAGTTCCTTGGGATTACTTAAGGAAGGCTTCCCCCGTAGCCAATTTGCACACAGGTTACCTCGCAATCACTTTTTAACTATCGCTCGAAGTTAATTACGTTGTAAACATTCCTGAATAACTGGGCTTATCAGTTGTGCAAGGGAAACCAAGGAGCAACAGTAGCACAAGGCAAAAAAAGCCTTGAAGGAAAAACCTTTTCTTTGTATTTTCATTGCATTTTCAGAGGCTAAGAGGTGAGCCACAATGCTACCAGCTATTTAATCAATATAGATACACAGAACAGACAACATCCAAGTTTCAGAGCCTCTGTTAAATCTCTTAGCAATAGACTTAAGCTGTTGCTTTTCTCCCTCCTCTTCCCAGTCATATACAGTCACCACGGTAAACAGAACTCCTATCTATAGATGAGCTGTGACTCAACTGTCAGGGCATAGTCGTAGTAAGAGCAGCCTTCTTTCTTAATGCATCTTTCTCAGATTCAAGCATCTGAATATTCTGATTATCTGAATGGTTTAGATAATGAACAGATGACACCCTTGGATACTTGCCTCTGCAGGCCGCAATTTCACATGCCCTTAATAAGCCCCCTGGAAAACTGTTTTTCCCTTGAGACAAGCTTCCTTGGCAAAAAGTTGGATTCAAGAAATGGCTACCCAGAATGAGAGTCCCACCCCAAATCACAGGTGGAGATTTATTACACCCGTTTTATAAAACTTTCAAGTCTCTATGCTATACAAGTAGGCTCACGACTAAATACATGAGCCTTCTAAAATTTGACAACTTTAGCATAGAAACTGGTTTCTAGAGTTCCATCTCTTCTTCTGTGCAAGCAGCTGTCTCCAAACCACTGTAAACAGGCATCCCTGTTTGCCGAGGTTCCAAGAACAGTTCAGTTCTCCCAGGGAAGGCAGTGCCGGCAGCTGCATGCTTGGTTTGGCTCTCTCCTGTGTAGTTCTTAGCATTAGATGACGGCTTTGGCTTATCAGAAAGGAGTTCCGGGAGAGGTTTCCAGAGCACAAGCTCCATGGAAGGACGGCTCCTAAGACATAAAATACAGACTTTCAATAAGACTTTCAGGATATGGAAATAAAGGACACATGTTGAAAAGGTAACGTTTGCTACATCTAGAGTTAAGAACTGGGGGCGCCTGGGTGGCTCAGTTGGTTAAGCATCCGACTTCGGCTCAGATCATGATCTCACAGTTCATGGGTTCGAGCCCTGCGTCAGGATCTGTGCTGACAGCTAGCTCAGAGCCTGGAGCCTGTCTTCGGATTCTGTGACTCCCTCTCTCTCTGACCCTCCCCTGCTCATGCTGCATCTAGCTCTCTCTTAAAAATAAATAAAACATTAAAAAAAAAAAAAGTCGGATGCTCAGCTGACTAAGCCACTCATGTGCCCCTAAATAAACTTAAAAAAAAAAAAAGAGAGACTTGTGATGATCCAAATAGATCTTTAGAAAGGCCAAATACATATAATTTTACAGTTCTGCACATATTTTTAACAAACCAACTAGTTGTACTGATGCTGTGATTAAAAGTAACATGGGGCAACTGGCTCAGTCAGAAGAGCACGTGACGCTTGATCTCAGGGTTGTTAAACTCGAGCCTGGGTGTAGAAATTACTTAAAATATTTAAAAATAGGGGCACCTGGGGCGCCTGGGTGGCTTAGTCGGTTGGGCATCCGACTTTCGCTTNAATATATATTTAAAAATAAAGGCAATATAAACACTCAATGTGAAAAATAGAGGCCCTTGATTCAATGTCATGCTATAGATTTCTTAAATTGTGGTTAATATTAGATATGAGCTACTATCTTGCACTGAACTATTATAACTTTTTTTTTAATGTTTATTTGTTTTTGAGAGAGAGAGAGAGAGACAGCGGATGAGCAGGGGAGGAGCAGAGAGAGGGAAACACAGAATCTGAAGCGGGCTCTAGATTCTGAGCTGTCAGCACAGAACCCAACGCACGGCTCAAACCCACAAACTGTGAGATCATAACATGAGCCGAAGTCTGACATTTAACCGACTGAGCCCCCCAGGTACCCCTAAACTATTATAAATGAAACACTGACCAAACACATTAAAAGCATCTCTGATGCCTTTTGCTTAGTATAACTATGAACTATAATGCTTTTTACAATTATGTCCAAACAATTATGTTGCCAGTGCCTGCCTGCCCCTCAGTCCTCCTCCATCCAGTGATGGTTTGATGGTTTCTGGAACCTAAAGGCAAATAAAACAAAATAAACCACGATGAAGAATATTCCCAAAGGTTAGCTTCTGGAAAACTACTGAGAGCAGAAAGTGCTATTTTTTAGGCTGTAGGGCAACATGACCTGCTTACTCCTGGCTAAACTATTTACCCACCCTTAGGGCTGGTTAGTTAATTATAAACTCAAGCGAGGGGGCTAACGCAAAAACCCCTGTGAGCTAACATCAAGCAGCAGCTGAACCCACTGTGGCCAAAGGCAATAATGCCTCATCTGTCTGGCATCACTGGGGCTTGTGTTATAAGAGATTTTTTCAGATATCTGACACACTCACTAAGTATCAAATCTATCTAGTCTTTTCTAGGCAGCACCTAAATGGCTTTTTGTAGCTTGACTATTACTTTACACGTGGATAATGATGGCTTCGGGTCTTGTAAGTTCAAGACGATAGGAATTACAGGACTAGCATTAGTTCCTTTATTAATGGCCCTAGGCTGCTTTACTCTATAGGTTACGTTTGCTTTCTAGTTCCCTCTCTAGTCCTCACACTGTGCTGTCACTACTCACTACTATCAGTTTGTACTGGTCTCACTTGCTGTTTGTTTTTTAATCTTTTTTAATGTTTTATTTATTTCTAGGAGAGAGAGAGACAGCGTGAGCAGGGGAGGGTCAGAGATACAGACTCTGAAATAGGCTCCAGGCTCTGAGCTGGCAGTCAGCACAGAGCCCAACGCAGGGCTCGAACCCACGAACCGCAAGATCATGACCTAAGCGAAAGTCGGACGCTTAACCGACTAAGCCACCCAGGAGCCCCTTGCTGTTTCTGTTTCTACTCTGATGATCTAAGAATCCAGGTACCTGAGCTCATTCAGCTGTGTCTAACTTCAGAGCAAAATAGCTTAGAGCTAAAGCCCTGAGGGACTATCTACTAGGACAAGAACAGGAGCTTTGGATTGTGGCCTTTGTGGTAACTATTTTGGCTGCTGGGAGATTTCTTCTGATTTATTTTCTAGGTCTTTTTATTTTTTGTTTTTATTAAAATTTTTTTTATGTTATTTATTTTTGAGAGAGAGAGAGAGAGGGAGGGAGGGAGAGAGACAGCACACAAGCGGGAAAGGGGCAAAGAGAGAGGGAGAACACAAAATCTGAAACAGGCTCCAGGCTCTGAGCTGTCAGCATAGAGCCTGACACAGGGCTAATGAGCAGTGAGATCATGACCTGAGCCAAAGTTGGACACTTACCTGAGTCACCCAGGTGCCCCTGTTTTCTAGGTCTTAATCGTATTCCTGAACAACTGAGAGAGGCTGGTAAACAAGACCTTTTGAAACGTAGTTCCATATCCTATGACAATAATGTAAGAGAATAGGCTCTCTCTCGCCAATCCCCCCCATCCCAAAATATCAGATGATACTGCACTTAAGAACTTCAATCTGAGATTAAGAAGGTAAGGCAGCCACTCCAGCATACTTCAAACTTGTCCATGCACAGCATTTTGTTCATCCACAATGAACTAAGAAAAAGGTCTGTATCCAACCTAAGCTAAATAGAAAACCTACTATACTTTCATTAGGCTGGTAAGCAGGAGATGGAGACGTGACTAGGATAACATGGGCCGTGTATTGAGACACCAGGTTTCCCTCCAAGATCAAAATTAAAGGGAAACCAAGAAGCAACACTTACATGGACTCAATCATTTTCTTTGTAAAGACTTCATCAAATTCCCTCTTCAAACCTGTTTTCATGGTATCAGAAAGAACAAGACTGGGGAGATGGTTAATATTTCTGTCAGCTTCAACTTCTTCATCTTCGTCAATTATCCTAAATAAAGAAAGGCAGCAGGAGCACAGAAAGAAAAATTAGTCAAGCTATTATATACTCTAGCAACTGAACAAAATTTTAAAAATAATAAAGGCAACAGAAGCTATAGGAAAAGATCAAGAAAAACATGAGGCTCTATCCGAGTGAAGAAACTACAGGCAGAAGAGTTACTCAGTATTTAACAAAAGTTTTAATCAGATACAATCAAATTTGAAGAATGTATCCCTGAAAACTCCCATAAACCAAAAATTGATATTCAGAAACACTAAGTAAGCAAAGTTCTATGAGAAGAACTTACTTTAACATTTAATGTGTAAACTTTGAATTCATAGTCTGAGAGGTTGAGGATCACCATTACCACCAAGTGGCGAATTAGCCTAGCTTAAGAGAGGAGAGGTGGTACCCAGGATGAACAACAAGCCAGCAACATAAAGTGCCCAGTTACCTGTCTTCGATTTCCTGAAGCCTCCTTCGCGCAACTTCACACTGCGGTTCTCCCGTTGTCTGATCCATTTCTTCACAAAGAACATCTAACATGCCAGGTGCAGGGAGGCCACTAGTGCACGGATTTACTCCATGACTCTCTATATCCTGATGTGTACAAAGAATCCAGTCATTAGGACCAGCACACAGCCCTGCTTCAGTTAGCCTTTTCTTTCTTACTGGACAACTGGAAAAAAAAAAAACCAATGAAAATTCAGAGTCATATAAATAAAACATTTATCATCCCTATCTCTAATCAAACTCTTATACAAAAACTCTAATTTTTGATAGTGTGTGATTACAAGATGGAGAATCATGCATTTTCTGTCATTTTGACAGCCTCCTTGAGATGTTTTCTTCTGCTCTCTGCCAAATCAGGCTGCACCTGCAAGATTTTGCTTTCTCAGATTAGAAGTATTCAGTGTGGGAACTTAGTCATTCCTATTTATTTGGCTCTGGGAAGGTCAAGTGGAAAGTAAAGAAACCAAAACCACAAAGCAGCAATTCAGCCCCAGCCATATTTTGTCATAATTCTGCTTGCTCCACATGGGGAGGTGATCTGCAGGCGTATCTATCTTGACCTGCAGGACAAACATGCATGCTTGATCAGGTCTGTTCCAACTACTACCGGTGGTAGATGATATTGCTGATCTCTTGATCCTCTCAGAGACTATCATTTGGCTCTGAGGTCTCTTAATAACAATGGGGTACACTTTCTCCCACCTTGAGACATAAACAGTCCCTGAAAAAATTTATATTTCACAGAGACCTTAGAGTTTATCAAATCCAATTTATTTTGCAGATTTGGAAACTAGGACCTAGAAAAGCTAAAGTGCAATATTTTAAGTGTCATATAAGGTAGAGTTGCACACTAGGCACCAGGCACCAAAGCTCCCAAGTCCTAGCTCTATGCCATTC
Organism: Crocuta crocuta; assembly: GCF_008692635.1. Lineage (NCBI taxonomy): Eukaryota > Metazoa > Chordata > Mammalia > Carnivora > Hyaenidae > Crocuta > Crocuta crocuta. The sequence continues at coordinate 3,470,257 of NW_027529573.1, forward strand.
TCACTGGAACTTATGGCCTACTTAGGGGAAGTTCAATGGTTCAAGCTCATACCATGAACTAGTATTTGCATGCACTACAACATGCCCAATTTAGTCGAAAAGTCTCTGAAGCAGGTAAAATAGACAACTGGTCCTATTCTATTTAAGTATTTAGGCCAGAAGTACTTTATTGCCTGGGCATCAGCAAGTGCAGTCTCAGAAACAGAACACAGGTCTGCAACTAAAAAAAAATTCGTTAATGGCTACCACAGCTTTTACTTTCTAAACTGATGAAGGTCAAAGGAAGTGGTATGTATTTTACAAGAAGAAATTTCTATTCATGGTAAAACTACAAAAATCAACTTTAAAAAATCAACATTAAAGTCTCTGGCAATATAAAATCTGACAGTGCTCTCTTGAACCTAAACTTTTCTTGGAATCAACTATTAAATAATGTTTTTAAAAAGTGTTTAGTTTTTTGAGGTCTTTTTTTTTAAAACATAGTTGACAGATGTTGTTACATGAGTTTAAGGTGTACAACATAGTGATTCAACAACTCTAAATCTTACGCTATGCTCACAACTGTAGCTATAATCTGAACATATGGAACCCTTCACAAATCTATGTATCATCCATGAGCAGAGAATATGCTAATCTCTGTATCATTCCAATTTTAGTACACGTGATACCAAAGTGAGCACAATAACGTTTATAGTTGGTTTTAACTGCTAAGAAAGTATTAAAAAATGTCTAGCTATACATCAAATATTTCTGTAATATGTGAATAGTTTTATGGTGTGGTGTTTTTGGAAAGCAGGAGAAACTATACACATAAAACCAGCCAAGAAAAACAAAATACATCTAGTGAGAACAGATAATTTCCTAGCACATCCAATAATTTAACTACGAAATGCAACTGAGTGTAAGAGTTAGGTTCTGATCTCTAACCTCCAACATGATTTGGACTAAGTTATTTCATGGCTTGTAGGTCCATTTTGCAAGTAATTAGAGATCAGTGATATTTAAGTTCCAAAGAAAATGTGATATAAAAGACTTCAAAGTACAGATAAGATCCATGGAAGTGGCAGGTGGCAGCCCGTATTAGACATCCAAAAGCCAAGTTCCTCATTCTCAGGGCCTCAATCTCTTCATCTGTAAATTAAAGGTGGTTAAAATTTTATTCATCTTTTTAAAGTAAGCTCTACACCCAATGTGGGGCTTGAACTGATCACATGCTCTACTGACTGAGCCACCCAGGAGCCCCAAAGTTGGTTAACTTCATAAGCCAAGAGATTTTACGCTTCAAACTTTTAACACTGAGACTCTTTATTCAAGTATGTCTTATACTCCAAAAGACAAGAGCAAAGAGGTCTCTGTGTATGCGCAGTAATCCCAAGGCAATAAAGAACATAAATACTGTCTGGTCCAATGGTTTTTAAACTGACACAACTTTCAAATCTATTTAGCCTATGTATCAAAAGGTTAGAAAATCCAGCTTCTGCTGGCCAAAAAACAAGCAAGCAAAACCTACACAAAGTTAAAAGCCAAATGACAAATTTGGGGGAAGCATAACATACATAATAAACTACTGATATCTTTAGTAAAGATTTCCTATAGATGAACAAGATCAATATGCCAATAGGAAATTTGCACAAACATGAACAATTCACACATGAAACCCAAATGTGTTAAATGATGTTTGACATAACTTTAATTTACAAAATATAAGTTAAAAAAGGGATCTAATTTTAACTATAATTTTCCTATGCTTATACAATTCAATGAATAATTAGAAAGTATACATCCATAAAAATAACATTGAAGGGGAACCTGGGTGGCTCAGTCGGTTAAGCAACCAACTCTTGGTTTTAGTTTAGGTCATGGTCTCAGTTTGCGAGTTTGAGCCCCACATCAGGCTCCGTGCTGACAGTGCAGAGCCTGCTTGGGATTCTTCCTTCTCACTCTCTGCCCCTCTGCTGCCCTCCCTCTCTCAAAATAAATAAATAGGCATTAAAAAATAATAACATTCAAGATACAGACCTCTGTCAACATCCCAAAATGGTACTCTATATCTTCCACCCTACAGGTAAATACTGTATTATAGTATTTATTTCTTTAAAAAATACATTATCAAGGGCGCCTGGGTAGCTCAGTTGGTTGACCATCTGACTTTGGCTCAGGTCATGATCTCAGGGTTTGTGAGTGTGGGCCCCGCATCAGCTGTGTGTGCTGACAGCTCAGAGCCTGGAGCCTGCTTCAGATTCTGTCTCTCCCTCTCTCTGCCCCTCCCCCACTTGTGCCCTCACTCTCTCAAAAATAAATGTAAAAAAAAATTTTTTTTTTAAAAATACATTATCAAGCATATAGATATGCAACCCTAAACAATGTTTAGCTTTGTCTGGCTTTCAACCTTATACTTAGGAAATTATACTGTATATACTCTTGGGATTTTTTTTTTCTGGCTCATATTATGCTTATAAGACATATCCATGTTCATAGGTGTAATATTCTCTTTCTTCACTTTGTGCTGAATAGAATGCCATTGTATGAATTTGTAATTTACTTTATCCATTTTAATGTTGAGAAACATATGTGACATTTCTAGTTTAGAGCTATTATGAACAAGGATGCTATGAACTTCCTTGTACATGTCTCTTGTTGTGAGTGTGTGCATACTCAAGAGCAGAATGTTTGGGTAATAGAGTGAGTATGCCTTCAATTTACTTGATAATGCCAACTATTTCCCAAAGTGCTTGTACCAGTTTACACTCTCCTCTATAGTACTGCAGAGTTACTGGGTGCTCCAATAGCTGGTGGTGTAGTAGATCTCACTGTGGCTTTACTAGGCATTTCCCTAAAGACCGATAAGGCCAAATGAACACCTTTCTTTTGGTTGTCTGGATATCCTGTTTGATTCTTTCACTCATTTTTCCATGACACTGTCTGTCTAGGAGATGTAACTACGCTACCTATAAGTGAGGTGTAAAAAAGAAGTTTGAATGCAAACAAAAAGTTTGAAAATACAGATCTGGTGACAAGATGGAGAAACCAGCATCTCCAGTGTTAAAAGGAATATAAATCAGCAACAACTCTTGTTCAGATTTTAAATGCCACTCCCCATCTAGGAATCCATGAACCTACTTGCACATATATACAAGGAACTTTAAAATTTTTTGTTTAATGATTTATTTCTGAGAGAGAGAGAGAGAGCGTGCACGCACGAGCGAGCGAGCAGGGGAGGGTCAGAGAGAAAGACACACACACAGAATCCGAAACAGGCTCCAGACTCTGAGCTAGCTGTCAGCACAGAGCCAGAACCCACGAATCAGGAGATCATGACCTGAGCCGACATCAGACACTTAACCAACTGAGCCACCCAGGCGGACCTACGAGGAACTTTTAAAAAGATGTGCGTGGTAGATTTAACCTACAATAAAAGCTAAATGTTTGAAAGAAATTAGAACCCCATCTACGGGAGACTGGTCTATGATGTATACCTACTTACAACAGAATTCTACTCAGTGTTGCAAAAGAAATTAGGAAGAAGTCTACCTGCCCATATGCAACAAGCCATAGGACAGTGAAGTGAAAAGATCAGAGTTCTGCCAACGTAAGTTACCTTCTTACAAATGCAGAAAACCATACGCATAAACAGTTATAAACTCGTTATAGATTATCTTCCAGAGGAGAAAGAATAAACAGGTAACAGGGGTTGCATCTGTGTAGAAAAGGAGAGCGTGTACTCTTAAGACTTTATAATTTTTATCCTTTTGCATACTTGAAAATCTTTTACTTTGTGCATGCAATAATATTCACATGGACGAAAATTCAAACATTACTAAGGATTACAGAGAGAAAAGTTTCCTCGGACATGCCAGCTACCCAGTTACTTTCCCTAAAAGGCAACCAGTGTTACCAGTTCCTCGTGCTTCCCTGCACAGATACCTAATGTTTCACCTTTTCAGTTTTAAGTAATTTTGAATATAAAACAGGCTGGCTGAATTAAGCGACCATAACGTGAACTAATGGCACCTGAAACTTACTCATCATCCTCCTCCTCTCGCTTGTGTTTCTTTTTGCAGCGAACTGAAACACTGTTGAAACAAACAAAATCAGTCAATTGAGAAATTCACTGAGCCTGTGCCTTCAGCATCCACTCTTCCTTTCCCCAATAATCTTGCCGATGATGCCACAAGTACTGGCTTGTCCCCTTCCTTTCCGACTGCGATTGGATATCCAGATCACAAGGTCGGTCTGGTTGGGTGGTCCCGACAGAATCAGGAGTTGAAATCTCAACTTCTCACTTTGTCAACAGAGTGGGAAATAAATTCGGAGGGACTGACGTGGGGAAAACGTTTCTGGGGGCAGGCACTTTACTTCCACGATCTCACTAGCAGGACCCATTCCTGTCCCTCTTGGCAGATGAGAAACCAAGTGAGTGTCCGAGAAGCACTGCAAGTTAGCACTGGCGGCCGCGCGAGGGGACCGCCAGGCTCGGGTCCGCCCGGGTTCCAACCCGGCCCGGAGTGCACAAGCCCGGCAAAGTCTGCTCACTTTTCGGAAGCGCAGGCCGGCCGCGGTCCGACCCGGACTCCCGGGCTGCGTAGCCCCAGGCGACTTACAGTTAACGTCCCTGGGGATCAGTTTCTCATCTGCTCTGTGGGGCTCCGGAGCCCCCAGCGGAGGG
>NW_027529573.1:3474999-3482035 GCF_008692635.1 Crocuta crocuta
GGCCCGGCAGCTGTGGCCACAGCGACTGCTGAGAGGCTCCCGCCTCTGAGCCCGCTCTCGACCCCACGTCACGCCTTCTAGAACCCTCCACCCCGGGCCGCCGAGGGGCACGCCGGGATTTGTTGTGTGCGGAGCCCTGCTGTCGCGAAGGATGCCGGGAGTTGCAGTCAAAGAGGACTACAAACAAGATGGCTGCCTCGGCTTAGCTCCCTGGAGCTGGAGGAGCGCTCTGGAGAGCCCTGAGTGTGAAATAGGTTCCAATCCTCACACCTCTGTACCTCCGTTTTCTCTATAGTAAAACCTGGTAATAATAGTGCCTACCTTCTTAGGGTTGATGGGAGAAGTAAATGAATTAAAGCATGTAGAACTTGGGGTGGCTGGCTGGCTCAGGGAGCATGCAACTCTTGATCACCAGGTCATGAGTTCCAGCCACACACTGGGCATAAATCCTACTTTACAAAACAAACAAACAAACAAACAAACAAAAACTAGATCCCTTAGAAAAAGCTTGGCACTAGAACAATTCTCAGCACATAGCACATAGTCATTAAATATCAGCTATTATTTCTTTCCATGTTTTAATATAAATGAAGTTAGTGCTTCCTTAGTGGGAACAGCTTGGAGGACCAGGAAAACACTCAGAAGGCTTGTGAGAGGTACTGGCAAGTCTTCCAGCCTGTGCCTGGATCCACAGGCACTTTTGCCAGAGGGGCTTCACACAACCACCAATCATACCATTTTTCCCATCTCAGAGAATGACAGTATCATCGTCTGGTTACTTAAATGTCCTTTAGCCAAAGACCACCAAGAACACACCTATAATTGAGCAAAGATAGATTTACTGACTGCTTACAGTGAGGGAGTGTCTCAGTAAGGAGGTGTTAGAAAAAGGTGCTTCTAGGGGCACCTGTGTGGCTCAGTTGGTTTAGTGTCAACTTAGGCTCAGGTCATGATCTCATGGTTTGTGGGTTCCAGCCCTGCTGTCAGCACAGGGCCTACCTTAAACCCTCTGTCCCCTTCTCTCTCTGCACCTCTCCTGCTTACTCTGTCTCTCATTTAAAAAAAGAAAGAGAAGGGAAAAAAAGCTTCTTTTAGGATTTGGGACTGTTTTAGGTGATTTGGGGGAAGGATCAAGGAAGCAGGACTTTGTTCTAGAATTAATATTGTCAGGAAACAAGGATAATTCTATGATTGGGTAACTTAGTCTTTTCAAGAAGGTAGGAAGAATGAAGGGAAGCTAAACCTGTAATTGGTAAGGAAGCAACAGTCCTTCACATTAGCCAGGAGGATGTTTGGACAATTTTGTGGTTCTCATGATGTTCACATTTTTGTCTGTGTTCAGATATGATTACAAAGTGGTCTGGTTTCTATCTTGATCCATCAAAGTCATATCTTGGTCCTTGTTTGATGCTGATGTTCTATGAAGTTGTTTAAAAGGAAGACACAAAGCCTAGCTGACAGTACCAAGCCAGTTACCGCTGTCAGAAGATGCTTTTGTTTCTAACCCCAAACCTAAGCATCCTCACTGATGCCTCTTTTTTGTTTAGCCCCATACTTAATCAGTTAGCAATTCCTATGGGCGTTATTTGTGAAATGCTTCCAAATTCTCTTCATCATTCTCCATTTCCCTTGCCCTCATTGTGGTCTAAGGGGAAAAAAATGAATGAACCTCTTTTGCCTCATGTAATATCCTGAATTAGGTTTAAGTTTTCTTAGTGGCATTTATAATCCAGTTTTCCTCCATAAGGTAATACCCTACTTACCTCAACTGGATATAAAAGATAGTCTCTTGGGTCATTTCTACAAATGGCCATCTCATTCTTCCCCTGAAAAAATATCCTCCCAGATGATATTATATACACATGTAAATATAAATATATATTTATGAAAAGGGAGTGTTGGGGAGGAGGAGACTGCCCTTCAAGTCTCTCTAGCTGGATTGAATCAAATTGATATGAGACAGGGACGCCTGGGTAGCTCATTCGGTTAAGTGTCCGACTTCGGCTCAGGTCATGATCTCACGGTTTGTGGGTTCGGGCCCCGCGTCGGGCTCTGTGCTGACAGCTAGCTCAGAGCCTGGAGCCTGTTTCAGATTCCGTCTCCCTCTCTCTCTGACCCTTCACTGTTCACGCTGTCTGTCTGTCTCTCTCTCAGAAATAAATAAAAAAAATTTTTTTTAATTAAAAAAAATTGATATGAGACAGATTAACAAGAGAATATCAAATTTAATTTTGTGTATACGGGGGAATCCACATAGATAAGAAATTCCTAACATAGGCAACAAAAGGGGCTTATATGCGGTAAGGAGAGGCGTAAGGGTCAAAGATACAAAGCGGGAGGCGCCTGGGTGGCTCAGTCCATTAAGCAGCTGACTTCAGCTCCTGTCATGAGCTCTCAGTCGCCTGAGTTCAAGCCCCACATGGGACTATCTGCTGTCAGCACACAGCCTGCTTCGGATCCTCTACCCCTCCCTCTCTGTTCCTCCAACATCCCCCTCAAAAATACAAAAAATAGGGGCACCTGGGTGGCTCAGGTGGTTTAGCGTCCAACTTTGGCTCAGGTCATGAATTTGCGATTTGTAGGTTTGAGCCCGGGCATCAGGCTCTGTGCTGACAGCCCAGAGGCTGGAGCCTGCTTCACATTCTGTGTCTCCCTCTCTCTCTGTACCTCTCCTGCTCACACTCTGTCTCTCTGTCTCTCTCAAAAAAGAAATATTTTTAAAATTTTTAATAAAATAAAATAGGGGTGCCTGGGTGGCTTAGTCGGTTGAGCGTCCGACTTTCGCTTAGGTCATGATCTCGCGGTTCGNCCTTATTTATAAGTGAAGGAGTTCAACCCCTGGTCAACCCTAGACCCTACCATAAAATGTGAGGCTTTGCTGCATCTGTTCGAATTCCCTGGCAAAAAGCACTTTGGAGGAATCAGGGAAAGCCTCACTAGACTGTGTCTCACAGAGACGGACTGCTTCGGACTTCAGACCCCAGAAGCAAAAGGCTGAGGTTTATTGTACATTGTCTCCTACAGTAGACTGGGAAGAGTGGGTGCAGAATTTGATGGTGGCCACTGAGAGCATCTCTGCTTTTCAGTGACAATCCAGGCCTGCCTCTTTGAGGTGACTTCCAGTCAATCTCTCATGCAGTTGCTGGGTCAGACATACAGACATTTAGACAATACCCTCCTGACTCTTCTCTCCTTGTGACTCATCTCAACATGTTATCCTTAAAAACAACAATTATTTTCTGGTTATAAAACTAACATAGACTCTAGTAGGAAATGAATGGAGGTGGTGATAAAAATACATAGAGCTAAAAAAATAAAAAGCCTTAATACCATCCCACAGGGAACTCCATTATATGAATATACTTCTAGTCTTATATCTTTAAAATTTTTTAATTTTATTTCAAAATTTCTAATGTTTATTTATTTTTGAGAGAGACACACAGACTGCGAGTCGGGGAGGGGCAGAGAGAGAGAGAGAGAAAGAGAGGAGGAGGCACAGAATCCAAAGCAGGTTCCAGGCTCTGAGCTGTCAGCAGAGCCTGATGCGGGGCTCAAACTCATGAACCATGAGATGCGGATGCCTAACTGACTGAGCCACCCAGACGCCCCTAATTTTATTTGAGAGAAAGAGATCATGCAAGTAGGGAGAGGAGCAAGGGAATGAGGGAAAGAGAGATTGAAAGAGAGAGAGAGAGAGAAATCCCAAGCAGGCTCTGTACTGTCAGCATAGAGTCCAATGTGAGGCTTGAACTCACAAACTGTGAGATCGTGACCTGAGCTGAAACCAAGAGTTAGATGCTTAACCAACTGAGCCACCCAGGTGCCCCAAAGGCATTTGTTCAAATATGTTCAGATCATAAAATAATTGATATATTTTGGCTACAGGTATGAAAAAATATTTCATACAGGTATGAAAAAAATGTATGCAGGGGTGCTGGGGTGGCTCAGTCAGTTAAGCGTCTGACTCCTGATTTCAGCTCAGGTCATGATCCCAGAGTCAGGGATTGAGCCCTGCTTGGGATTCTCTCTCTCTCCCTCTGCCACTCTCCCCGACTTGTGCATGTTCTATCTCTAAAATTTTTTTAAAATTTTTTTTATGTTTTATTTATTTCTAAGAGAGAGAGAGAGAGAGAGAGAGAGAGAGAGAGACAGCGTGAGCAGGGGAGGGTCAGAGAGAGAGGGAGTTACAGACTGAAGCAGTCTCCAGGCTCCGAGCCGGCAGTCAGCACAGAGCCCGACGCGGGGCTCGAACCCATGAACCGTGAGATCATGACCCAAGCAAAAGTTGGACACTTAACCGACTAAGCCACCCAGGCGCCCCGTTCTATCTCTAAAATTTAAAAAAAAAAAGTGTATATGAGGATAATAAAGGGACATAATATGTAAACAGGAAATACTGTATTAGGTCATGGGAGTTTTTCTTGATTATTTTGAAGCAAATCCCAGAGTCATATTTTATCTGTGAATGTTTTAGTGTTTATCTGTAACAAATACTGAAATAAAAACAAAACAAAAAGTAACCAGAATGCTATTATCACACCTAACAAAAGCAATAATTCTTTTTATTTTTACTTTTTTAAACTTTTTAAAAAAATGTTTTATTTATTTCTAGGAGAGAGAGAGAGAGACAGCGTGAGCAGGGGAGGGTCAGAGAGAGAGGGAGTCACAGACTGAAGCAGGCTCCAGGCTCTGAGCTGGCAGTCAGCACAGAGCCTGACGCGGGGCTTGAACCCACGAACCGCGAGATCATGACCTAAGCGAAAGTCGGATGCTCAACCAACTAAGCCACCCAGGCGCCCCTAAAAGCAATAATTCTTTAAAATCACCTAGGATGCCTGGGGGTGGCTCAGTTGGTTAAGTGTCCAACTCTTGATTTTGGTTAAGGTCATGATCTCACAGTCGGTGAATTCGAGCCCTGCATTGGGCTCTGTGATGACAGTGTGGAGCCTGCTTGAGATTCTCTCTCTCTCCCTCTCTTTTTGCCCCTCCCCTGCTCTCTCTCTCTCTTCTTTAAAATAAATACATAAAAATTTAAAATATACATATAAAAAAACAAAATCACCTAATCTGTAATCACATTTTTCCAAGTATCTCTAAATGTCTTTTTAGGGGCACCTGAGTGACTCAGTCAGTTAAGCGTCTGACTTCGTCTCAAGTCACGATTTCACGGTTCATGGGTTGGAGCCCCATGTCGGGCTCTGTGCTGACAGCTAGCTCAGAGCCTGGAGCCTCTTTCAGATTCTGTGTCTCCCTCTCTCTCTGACCCTCCCCTGCTCATGCTGTCTCTCTCTCTCTCTCTCTCTCTCTCTCAGAAATAAATAAAAAACATTTTAAAAATTCTAAAAAATAAATGTCTTTTTATAGATGACATCATGATTCAACACTGCATTAGGTTTTCTTGTCTCTTGAGTCTCCTTTAGTCTAGGTCCCCTGTCCACTTTTTTCCTTGTTCACAATTAGTTGACTAACTGGGTCATCTCGACATTGGCATAGTCATGGTGAGCCCTGATAGTGGTGATGAGGCATCTACACATGGCTTCTCAGGTCAACATCAACAAGGGAGCCTGGGGCAGAAGAGAAGGGGCAAGACAGATAATACCACTTGCCTGGTAAGTACAGTCCTAGTGGGCAGCAGCTTCCTCCCGTAAACAAGCAGGACTTTGCAGAAAACAGGATATCGGCATCACTATGACCCCGCAGCCTCCATGATCTCTTGCTTGCCGGAACCACCTAGCCAGTCTTCCTGCTCTACTCTTGCCCCTCCTCCAACCTGTCAGCCATGGCACAGACAGAGATATTTGTCCACTATGCAATCCTGACATGTTCCTCCCCTGCCTTAAACTCTTCCATGACTCCCTATTACTCTTGGGTGAAGGTCTAGCCTATTTACCAGACTCCAATTCCTTCATGATCCCTCCCCTTCCTACCTCCCAGCTTCATCTCTTCCCATTCCCTACCTGATGTCTGCATCCAGCAGTTTGGATTTTCTTCTGTTTTCCACTGAATTTCTCTGTTCCTCTCTCTTACCTCCAAATTTTTGCATACATTTGTCCTTTTCTCGAATAACAATTGCCATCTTTTGCCTCCAAACAGGCATTTCCAGTACATGAAGTGTTTGTGGTGCTTTTGGAGCCAGAAGGGGAGGTACAGATTTTGTACTGTAGATTGCAGGCAATGACAAGTGCTCCCACTTTAAACTCTTGGAGCACCTTATAGGATGGATTTTGCCAAGAGTAGGCTTGAAATGAGGGATTCTTGCACGGCTCTTTGAAGTTAAAGTCAATGAGAATGCCCACAAAGTTCCTTGGTTTCTTTGGTGCCCATTCCTGGGGCAGAATAAATGGGCAATGGGCCTGAGAAATGAAGTACCTTCCTTGTTTCCACATTGTTCCAAGGAACAATGAAAGGGCTACTGTACACATTCTTAGCTACTCATTAAACTTGGTTTTCACAGTCCTCACATGTGTTTTAAAAACCCCTGAAGCTTTATTAATAAAGTTTTACCTAGAGATATTGTGCCTGCAAAACACTGTGATGTGGTCATAATTTTTTTTCTTTAAACTTTATTTATTTATTTTGTTTTGAGAGAGAGACAGAGACAGCACGAGTGAGGAAGAGTCAGAGAGAGAGAGAGAGAGAGAGAGAGAAGAGAGAGAGAGAATCCCAAGCAGGCTCCATGCTGCCAGCACAGAGCCCAATGCGGGGCTTGAACCCATGAAGCTATGAGATCATGACCTAAGCCAAAACCAAGAGTCGGACACTGAACCCACTGAGCCATCCTGGCGCCCCTACAATTTTCTTTCTATTATTTGTACACGGACAGTGTGATGGGATGTGTGTTGGCACTGGTCCACCCCAGGGCAGTATGCTCCTCCCTAACCCATGATACATACTCCTAGTAAGCAAGGAGATTTAATCAAGGGCAACTCCATGGAGTGCCTGGCTGGCTCAGTTGGTAGGGCATGCGATTCTTGATCTTAATCAGGATCATGAGTTCAAGCCTCCCCCCTGCCTCCCCACAGTGGGCAGTGAACCT
>NW_027529573.1:3482073-3551335 GCF_008692635.1 Crocuta crocuta
GGTCACTCCTACAGGTGCTTCAGCTACCTTTTAGTCTTCCGAATCCTAGAGGTTTCTATTCATAAACATTATCAACATTAGGATAAGTTTTTCATTAATGAGTAGTGTTTAAAATGGGTGTTATTTAGCATTACTTCAGAGGTGTCTTCATCCTGACATTATTTTTTTTAAAAAAAATTTTTTTTTTTTTAATGTTTCATTTATTTCTAGGAGAGAGAGAGAGAGAGACAGCGTGAGCAGGGGAGGGTCAGAGAGAGAGGGAGTCACAGACTGAAACAGGCTCCAGGCTCTGAGCTGGCAGTCAGCACAGAGCCCGACGCGGGGCTCGAACCCACGAACCGCGAGATCATGACCCAAGCGAAAGTCGGACGCTTAACCGACTAAGCCACCCAGGCGCCCCATTCATCCTGAGATTATTAAAGTATAAAAGTTGGGGCACTTTGCTGGCTTAGTGGGTAGGGCATGCGACTCTTGATTTTGGGGTTGTGGGTTTGAGCCCCATGTTGGCTGTGGAGATTACTTAACAATAAAATCTTAAAAATATGTTTTTTAAATAAAGTATAAAAATCTAGTGAGCCCTTCACCCTTCCATACTCAAGATAGCATCCCAGATTTGCCTGTTCTTCTTTTTTTTTAATTTAATTTATTTTATTTTTTTTACAAATAGTTTATTGTCAAATTAGTTTCCACATAACACCCAGTGCTCATCCCCACAAGTGCCCTCCTCCATGCCCATCCCTCCCTCCCCCCGTTCTTCTTTTTTTAATGCTCCTATTTTAATATTTATTTTGAGAGAGAGAGAGAGAGAGAGAGCATGTGTGCAGGGGAGGGGTAAAGAGAGAAGAGAGAGAATCCCAAGCAGGCTCCACACTCAGCATGGAGCTGGATGCAGGGCTCGATCCCACAATGATTAGGTCTTGACCTGAGTGGAAATCAAGAGTCAGACACTCAACCAACTGAGCCACTCAGGAACCCCCTTTTTAAAATGTTTTATTTATTTTTGAGACAGAGAGAGAGGGGGTGAGCAGGGGAGGGACAGAAAGAGAGAGAATGAGGGAGACTGAGGATCTTAAAGGGGCCCTGTGCTGACAGCAGAGAGCCCGATGTGGGGCTCAAACTCACAAGAGATCATGACCTGAGCTGAAGTTGGACACTTAACTGACTGAGCCACCCAGGCACCCCTTCTTTTCTTTTTTTTCTTTTCTTTTCTTTTCTTTTCTTTTCTTTTCTTTTCTTTTCTTTTCTTTTCTTTTCTTTTCTTTTCTCTTTTCTTTCATTTGAAAGAGAAAGAGAGCGTGTGAGTGGGGGAGGAGAGAGAGAAAGAATCTTAAGCAGATTCCATGCTCAGCAAGAAGCCTGATGTGGGGCTCAATCCCACAACCCTGGGATCACGACGTGAGCAGAAACCAAGAGTTAGATGCTCAGCCAACTGGACCACTCAGGTGACCCTCGGATCTGATTCTTAAATGGTCCTGTGTTCCATACTGGTGGGAGGGTTCTTAGTTATATCTGTCCCTGGAATACTTTTTCATTTCTCAGATGAATCTTTCATGCAAGGAGTTTTTGGAGAAGCAAAGAGAAAGAGGAGTGGGGGTGGAGGGGTACTTGGAGATTTTGGAATAAATCATAAGACTGTTTCATGCCTGCTTGCTAAATGTCCTTACTGGAGATGGAATTCTGTGTTAAACTTGCTTTCATTAAAACAGTAGAACTAGAAGATGAAGGAAGAAATCACAGGGGATATTAGGAGATGGTTTGAGATGAATGAAAATGAAAATACAACATACTAAAGCTTATGGGATTCAGCAAAAGCAATGTCTAAAGGGAAATTTATAGCTATAAACAACTATTTTAGAAAAGAAGAAAGACCTCAAATCAATAACTTAAATTTTCACCTTATGAAATTAGAAAAAGAAGAGCTAACTAAATCCAAAGCAAGCAGAAGAAAGGAAATAATAAAAATTAGAGCAGAACTAAATGAAATAATAGAAAAAAATAGAGAAAAATCAATGAAGCCAAAAGTTGGCTCTATGAAAAGGTCAACACAGCTGTTAAACTTAGTTAGACTGAACAAAATATAAGAAGCAAAGTCTCAAATTACTAAAATTAAGAATGATGGGGTGCTTGGGTGGCTCAGTGGCTTAAGTGCCTGACTTTGGCTCAGGTCATGATCTCCTGGTTTGTGAATTAGAGCCCCACATTGGGCTGTCTGCTGTCAGCACAGAGCCCACTTCAGATCCTCTGTCCCCCTCTCTCTGGCCCTCTTCAGCTTGTATGCATAAGCTTTCTCTCTCTCAAAAATAAACATTAAGGGGCGTCTGGGTGGCTCAGTCAGTTGGGCAGCTGACTTTGGCTCAGGTCATGATCTCACAGTTTGTGGGTTCGAGCCCAGTGTCGGGCTCTGTGCTGACAGCCAGCTCAGAGCCTGGAGCCTGTTTCAGATTCTGTGTCTCCCTCTCTCTCTGACCCTCCCCTGCTCTCTCTCTCAGAAATAAAACATTGAAAAATAAAGAAAAAAAATAAACATTAAAAAAATGAAAAAGGGAATTATAAGGGAATACCATGAACAAAGGTATGCCAATAAATTATATAATTTAGATGAAATGAGTAAATCCTAGAAAGACACAAATTAACAAAACTGATTTGGAAAAATTAGAAAATCTGAATAGACCTATAATAAGAGATTGAATTAGTAATTAACAATCTTCCTACAGGCTCAGTTGGTAGAGCATGTGACTCTTGATGTCAGAGTCATGAGTTTAAGTGCCAGATTGGGTATAAAACCTACTTAAAACAACAACAGCAGCAGCAGCAGCAACAACAACAACAGAAAGCCCCCAGAAACCTACTATAAAATTATTAGACCTAATAATTGTCAGCAAGGTTGTAGGATACAAATTCAATATTTTAAGACAATTAAATATTAAAAAATCAATTGCATTTCTATACACTAGCAATAAATAATCTGAAAATGAAATTAAGAGAATAATTCCATTTAGAAGAGTAACAAAAAGAATAGGGGGCAGGGCATATGGGTGGCTCAGTTGGTTAAGTGACTTTGGATTTTGGCTCATGTCATCATCTCACAGTCATGAGATTGAGCCCCACACTGTGCTCTGCTCTGCCTAGGCTCTCACTTTTCTTCTGTTCTGACCTCATTGTATGTGTGCATGTGCTTTCTCTTTCTCAAAAAAAAAAAAAAAAGGGGGTGGTGGGGGGTTGGCCTGGCTGGCTTAGTTTGTAGAGCATGTGGCTCTTGATCTCAGGAATGTGAGTTTAAGCTCCGTGTTGGGTGTAGAGATTACTTAAAAATAAACCCTTTTTTTTTTTTCTAAATTTATTTCTAGGAGAGAGAGAGAGAGCGTGAGCAGGGGAGGGTCAGAGAGAGAGGGAGACACAGACTCTGAAATAGGCTCCAGGCTCCNAAACACTGTTGAAAGAAATTAAAGATGATCTAAATAAATGAAAAGACAGCTCATGTTCATGGATCAGAAGCCTTAATATTGTTTTATTTTATTTTATTATTTTTAATATTATTATTTTAATATTGAATTCTCCCCACATTGATCTACAAATTCAATGCAATCCTTACGAAAATTCCAGCTGACTTCTTTTTGCAGAAACTATAAAATTCATACAGAGATGCAAGTGTTGTATAATAATTTGTCTATGGTTCCTGAAAGGATACTCTAAATCTTTGGAATTTCCTGAAACAATAAGTGTGTCTTTGTTATTCTTGAGTGTCTGAGATCACTCCTCAGCTTATGCTAATGAATGAGATGACTCCAGATGGGGCTGGTCACTAGAAAGACCAGCTATGTGATTAGAAGATTGGGCCTTTGAGCCAGCCCAGCCTCCAGGGATGGATGGGAGGCTGAAGATAGACTTCAACCATGTGGCCAATGATTCAATCAATAACCTTTACATAATAAAACCTCAATAAAAACTCCAGACACCAAACTCAGTAGAGTTTCCTGGCTGGTGAACACTTTGAAGTGCTTGGGACAAGGGTGACAAGCTCTGATTCTATAAGGAGAGGTCTTGGGAACTCTCTGTTCAGGACCCTCCCAGATCTTACACTCTGTGTGTCTTCATTTGTATCCTTTATACAACTGTAATCACAAATATAACTTTTTTTTTTTTTTTAGTTCTGTGAATTATTTTAGTGAGCCATTGATTCTGAGAGGGGTCATGGGAACCTCTTGAATTTGTAGTCTGTCTGTCATAAATATGGGTGGCCTGAGGACTACACTTGAGGCCAGCATCTGAAATAAGGGCAAATCTTATTGGACTTAAATCTGTGCCTTTAAATCCATGGAGTCACATTAACAGTGGGTCATTAGTGTTAGAATTACACTGAAGTACGACACGACACAGTGTCAGAATAGCAAGGAATCCAGAATAGAAGAAGAATGAAGTTGATGGACTCAAACTTTCTGAGATGAGAAAAACAACTTCTGTTTTTCTGAGTTGCCTCCAGGCATTTTACAGCATGATAATCCTGCTCACACCCAGAGTCTGGACATTTAAAAAGGAGTTGAATTTAGGATTCCTGCCTTAGGTTCCTGTTTTGCATTTCCCAGGGAAACTTTAAAATTTTGTTTAATGTTTATTCATTTTTGAGAGGAAGAGAGAGAGAGAGTACATGTAGGGGAGGGGCAGTGAGAAAGGGAGATATAGAATCCAAAGCAGGCTCCAGGCTCCAGGCTCTGAGCTGTCAGCACTTGAACTCATGAACCATGAGATCATGATCTGAGCTGAAGTCAGACACTTAACTGACTGAGCCACCCAGGAGCCCCTCCCAGGGAACCTTTTAAAATAACCATGTAGATGGGTGCCTGGGTGGCTCGGTGGATTAAGTATCCCATTTCAGCTCAGGTCATCATCTCATAGTTTGTGAGTTTGAGCCCAGTGTTGGGCTCTGTGCTGACAGCCCTGAGTCTCTCTGTGCCCCTCTTCCACTCGCACTCTGTCTCTCTCTCTTTCTCAAAAATAAATAAACATTAAAAAATAAAATAAAATAACCATGTAGAGTTAAGCCAATGAAAAGTCAGTGACCTCTACCTCAACCACTTTACAAGTAACATATGCTTGTTACCCTGCCCTCTATCTCCTGCTCACTTTTGGTCTGGTAGAGAGAACTGCCCTTCCTTCAGCTCAATGTAAAAGGGAAAGCCAACAAGAGCAGATAAAAAAGCCAGCCAGATGTCCGAGGCCTGATACTTCCCTTGCATGTTTTTTTCCCTGTAAATCTTGCCAGTGTAGCACAACTGATAGTCCCTCCCCCTCCCCATGCAGCCAAAAGAAAGTTTCCAAGTGCCCAGAAGCTAGCCAGGCATAAAAGAAGGCCAGCACCAGGGCTTGGGGCTCAGCCTTTGGAGGTGACTCCACTGGGGCAGCACCGGTGCGAAATAAACAATCTGTTCTGATTCTCCAACAAGCATATTGCTTGTCTCTTGCTGGGTGCCAAGTATTTGCTCTAACAAATGTGTTGGCCACCTCTCCCCACCTCCCATCCCCTTCTCACCTACCACTTCACTTCTGGGATCTGTAAGTAATAAGTCCTGTGACTTTACTTCCTTTGTATGTGTGTATTGAAACTGTGCTTTAAGTCACAACAACCCCCTGGTTTTCACTTCCCCAAAGCAGGAGCTCCAATGTTGAGGGAGCTACCTGCTGAGAAGGAAATGCTGATCCTGTGTGGGTGGCTTGTGTCCAGTCACTCAGCAGGCACAATCTGCATATTCTTAATTCACTACACTGGCTCCAGCTTCTCAACACACTTTCCAATTCCAAAACAGTGTTGTACTGGCATGAGGATAGATGTGTGTCAATCAATGGAATAGAATTAAGAATTCAAAAATAGACTCCTATATTTATGATCAACTGATTCTCAACAAGGGTGCCAAGACAATTCAATAGGGAGAAAGAACAGTGATGTTGGAATAACTGGATAGCCAGATGCAGAGAATGAGGTTAGATCCCTGCCTCACACCATATATAAAAATGAATTCAAAAATGGATTATTATTGGGGCGCCTGAGTGGCTCAGTCGGTTAAGCGTCCGACTTTCGCTTAGGTCATGATCTTGCGGTTCGTGGGTTCGAGCCCCGCGTCGGGCTCTGTGCTGACTGCCAGCTCAGAGCCTGGAGCCTGTTTCAGTCTGTGACTCCCTCTCTCTCTGACCCTCCCCTGCTCACACTGTCTCTCTCTCTCTCTCCTAGAAATAAATAAAAAAAAAAATTAAAAAAAAAAAGGATTATTATTTTAAAAAAATTTTTTTGAGAGAGAGAGAGTAAGCTCACACAAGTGGGGGAGGGGGGAGAGAGGGAGAGCCAAGCAGGCTCCATTCACTCAGCACAGAGCCCAGTGTAGGGCTTGATTGCACAACCCCAGGATCATGACCTGAGCCAAAATCAAGAGGCGGATGCTCAACTGACTGAGCCACCCAGGTGCCCCTAAAATCGATTACTGACGTAAATGTAGAGCTAAAAATATGAAACTCTTAGAAGAAAATGCAGGGTAAGTATTTATAACCTTGAGTTAGGTAATGCTTTCTTAGCTGCAATGTAATAAAAGAGAAGATTAATAAATTGGCCTGAAGTCATTAACACATTAAACACTTCTGTGGTTCAAAGGACATCACCGAGAAAGCAAAAAGATAACTCACAAAATAGGAGAAAATATTTACAAATCATATATTCAATAAAGGATTGTATCTACAGTATGTGAAAGTTTTTTCTTTTTTTTTTTTACATGAAAAAATTTCTTATAACTCAATAGTAAGAAGACAAATGGGGTGCCTGGGTGGCTTAGTCGGTTAAGCGTCCGACTTTCGCTTAGGTCATGATCTCGCGGTTCGTGGGTTCGAGCCCCGCGTCGGGCTCTGTGCTGACTGCCAGCTCAGAGCCTGGAGCCTGTTTCAGTCTGTGACTCCCTCTCTCTCTGACCCTCCCCTGCTCACGCTGTCTCTCTCTCTCTCTCTCTCTCTCTCCTAGAAATAAATAAAACATTTAAAAAAAATAGTAAGAAGACAAATAACTCAGTTTTTAAAAGGGCAAAAAATGTGAACAGACATTATTTTTATTTTTATTCTTATTTATTTATTTTTCAGACATTATTTTTAAAAAGATTTACAGGTGGTTAGTAAGTACAGGATAATAAGCTCAACATTATTAGTCAGAAATGCAAATCAAAACTACAGTGAGATACCACTTTGCCACCTACTAGAATGACTAAAATTAAAAAGACAGTAACCAGTGTTGATAAACATATGAAGAAATTGGACACTTTATATACTGCTAGTAAGGTTGTCAATGGTACAGTCACTTTGGAATACAGTTTGAGAGTTCATCAATCGATTAAACATATAGTTACCATATGTCCCAGCAATTCTACTCCTCGTCATAGATCCAAGAAAAATAAAAACATATATCCACATACAAATGTGTATATTTATTTTTATTTTATTTTTTAAAAGATTTTATTTTTAAGTAATCTCTACACCCAACATGGGGCTTGAACCTACACCCCCAAGATCAAGAGTCACATATTCTACTGAGTCAGCCAGCCCCCTCCCCCCAAAATGTGTACATTTATGCTAAGTGAACGAAGCCAGTCACAAAAGACCACTTACTGTATGATTTGATTTGTATGAAATGTCCAGACTGTGCAAATCTACAGGTTAATATTTGCCTAGGGCAAGAGGTAGGGACGAGAAGGGGAGGATAGAGAGTGATTCCTAATGGTACAAGATTTTTTTTTGAGATGACAAAAATGTTCTAAAATTAGGTTCTGGTGATGGTTGCGTAGCCCTGTAAATGGGCTTAAAACCACTGAACTGTACACTTTAGACAGGTGAACCTTGTGGTATATATACAAATCTGGCTTCTGACACCTACCTAAAGGAACCCAATAGCCATGCACGGGCAAGTTGGCTTAGGCCTGTGTGCAATGCAAACCACCTAGCTTAGTGTTGTCCGCCATTTTTTTCTTCTTCCCCTTTTTTAAAAAAATTTATTTTTGAGACAGAGAGAGACAGAGCACGAGCGGGGGAAGGGCAGAGAGAGAGAGAGAGAGACACAGAATCTGAAACAGGTTCCAGGCTCTAAGCTGTCAGCACAGAACCCGATGCAGGGCTGGAACCCACGAATTGTGAAATCATGACTTGAACCGAAGTCGGATGCTTAACCAACTGAGCCACCCAGGTACCCCATCTTCCTTTTTTTTTTTAAGCGGTGAATTAAAAAAAATTTTTTAATGTTTATTTATTTTTGGGAGAGAGAGAGAGAGAGAAAGAGACACAGTGCAAGCAGAGGAAGGACACAGAGAGAGGGAGACACAAAATCTAAAGCAGGCTCCAGGCTCTGACCTGTCAGCATAGAGCCTGATGTGGGCCTCGATCATGACCTGAGCCGAAGTTGGATGTTAACCGACTGAGCCATCAGGCACCCCTGATGATTCATTTCTGATGATTCTTTTGTCTCTTGACTGTGACCCTTAGAAAGGAAAAGATGGTGTGTTGTATTTTGTCATCTGGCCACCTCTGATACATTCAACATGTCACAAAAAGTGACAGAACCAGAAGAATTCTTTGTCAAAGTAAAGCTTTCTGTGCAAGTCTGTTGCAGGCTTTGTCACCTGCTATTAAACACGCTAGGGGGCATGACTGCTCTCTTGACTCACAGCAACATCTTTCTCTTTGCTTGGTAGCAGCCACAGAGAAGGGAGAAAGCTCCTCAGCAATGGAGGTGGCTTCCTCTCTGGTTATAGATTATCTGTTATAGAATTCCCTATCCTCCGCTGGGAACTCCCCGTGGCTTCTGCGAAGAAAAAAAAGTTAACCTAGCAGTCCTGAGATTGCATCTCTGTAGAAAGACCTGCTGACAAGATTGGCCCTTGGCTGGGAATTGGATTTGGGGAGATAAGTTTATTTATTCCCAGGATTGATGAGACTGGTCCACTGTGCCTAAATTGTAGAAACAATGTAGTTTACACTGAATACCTGTTTTTCCTTCTGGGAGTCCGGAATTCTGGCACATGCTAGGCAAACAGTGCTCATGTGACCAGTGCTCAAGAAATAGCCTGGGTCCAGAGTCTCTAATGAGCTTCCCTTGGAGATGACATTTTCACAGAGGTTGTCACAGCTTGTTACTGGTGGAATGAGCATACCCTGTGTGACTCCCTGGGGGAGGACCCCTAAAAGCCTGTGCCTGGTTGCCACTGGACTTCATCCCATGTGCCTTTTCCCTTTGTTGAGCTAGCTTTTGATCCTTTCATTGTAATACATCATAGCCATGAGGACAATACACCAAGTCCTGTGAGATTTCCTAGAGAGTCACTGAACCAGGGGTGGGGGGTGAGTCTTGGGGACACCTGACACAGCTTTGCCTTGCCCGTCTGGACTCTACTCCCCTCTTCCTGAAACCTTCCTACCTGAGAGCCATCCCTCCCTATGCCCAGTGAAGCTAGCTGTATGTGCAGGCCTTGGAAATAGGGGACTTGGGTCAAGTCCTGTTTCTGTTTGGCATGATGTGGGCCCTGGCAAATGGCCCCTGGTGTACAAAGTGTTTAATCTTCTTGGCCGGTACTTAATCTGGTGCTGCCTGAGAGCACAGGCTTAGGTAGACCTGGGTTTGAATCCTAGTGCTTGACTCTCTTATCTTCTGGGAGCTTGTTTCTTCATCTGTGAAATGAGTTGAGTTGGGTGTAATTTGATGGATTAATGCAAAATATTATACATAGTAACTGTGGAGCAAATGCGAACTTCTTTTTTTTTTTGCTGATTTTTTAAAAGTAATCTCTGCACCTAATACAAGGCTCAAACTCATCATCCCAAGATCAAGAGTCACATGCTCTACTGACTGAGCCAACTAGTCTCTCCGGCAAATGGGAACTTTTATTATTGTTTTGATTATTGGTATAACCCCCAAATAAACAGGAAGCATCTGTTTATGCATTTCTTCCAGGGCTAAACATTCTCTTGCACAAAGTAGGTGCTTGAAACTCTGCTAAAAGGATATTGTTTACTCTGATGTGGAAAGACATGACTTTGTTGCCAAAGTAAAAATAAAAATAGTCATTATAATTCTATTTATTTATTCATTTATTTTTGTCTATTTAATTTTGAGAGAGAGACAGAGTGAGCACAGGGGAGGGGCAGAGAGAGAGGGAGACAAAGAATCTGAAGCAGGCTCCAGGCTCTGAGCTGTCAGCACAGAGCCCAACACAGGGCTAGAACTCACAGACTGCGAGATCATGACCCTGAGCTAGCCGGTTACCTAACGAACAGCCACCCAGGTGCCCCAGTAGGTATTATAATTTTAAAAATCGCATTTGAGTGCTTTCCGTGTGCCATGCGCTGGGCTAAGCAATTTGTTTAGATACTTCATTTGATACTTACAACAACCCTGTGAAATAGGTATTATTATTATTAGCATTATAAAGATAGAAAATGAAGCTTAGCATAATTGTGGACTCACGTAAATGGGTGGCAGAGCTAGGATTCAAATCCAGGTGTGTCAGTCAGGCCAGGCCGCCATAACAAAATACCACAGGCTGGGTGACTTCAACAATAGAAGTTAACTTTCTCATGGTCTGGAGGCTGGAAACCCAAGATCAAGGTGGCAGCCTGGTTAGTTTCTATTTCCGGTGAGGAGTCTGTTCCTGGCTGTCTTCCCTCTGGCTTTCTCACAAGATTTTTCCCTAGTGCATGAGTGTAGTGAGGAAGTGTCTTTTCTCATAAGGACATGAATCCTGCCTGATGAGAGCCTTATCCTTATGACCTCATTTAACCTTAATTCCTTAGAGGTACCATCTTTGAGTATAGCCACACTAGGGGTTAGGGCTTTACCGTATGAATTTTGGGGGAGACCCATCCAATCTATAAGATCGGGACTGTCTGAACAGCAGAGTCTGAGAAGAAATATTCACAAATTAATCAAAACCTCTTGTTTGTTCTGATAAATTTTTTCTATACTGGAAATAATGTGGGGAGGGAGGTGAGTGCTTCATTTGCTTCACTTGGTCAGAAACTTTAATACAGGGGCAGCTGGCTGGTTCAGTCAGAAGAGTATGTGACTCGTCGTCTTGGGGTCATGAGTTCTAGCCCCACATTGGGTGCTATTACTTAAATAAATAACCTTAAAAAAAAGGGAGGCACCTGGGTGGCTTAGTCAGTCAGTTAAGTGTCTGACTTTATCTCAGGTCATTATCTCATGGTCTGTGAGTTTGAGCCCCATGTCAGGCTCTGTGCTGACAGCTCAGAGCCTGGAGCCTGCTTCAGATTCTGTCTCCATCTCTCTCTGCCCTTCCCCCGCTTGCACTCTGTCTCTCTCTCTCTCTCAAATATAAATAAACATTAAAAAAATTAAAAAAAAAAAAGAAACTTTAATCCAAATAGGGCTACTAACCTTGCAGATGTCTGGAAGTATACTTCCCATTGGGCTTTGTCAGGGAATATGTGCAAGGGTTCCTGGATTTAGAAGTTCTGCTAAACTTGGACTTTACACTAACAGGGAAAGAATTTGGAAGAGTGAAGGGAAAAAAAAAGTAATCCCACTGACCCAGAAATAAAATCTTTTTTCTTTTAATTTACCCCCTAAATCAGAAGTGGTTTATTGGGAGGCAGAGTGGTCTTTCTAGCTAATGGCAACAGGTAAGGGAAAAGTTTCTTTGAAGTTCCTCCAAAGATGTTTATCTGGTTTCTTTTTGTGGTCAGATTGTTTTGGTCCTGATCATTGTTCTGAAGAAGGAATGAAGACTGTCTGCAGAAGTATTTCAAACACTACTTTCATCTCCTATTTCTTTGGAGAAGCACCTAACTTAATCAGCACATTTGCTTGCATTGTAATTGTTTATGTAAAGACTCCCTGTGTGTTTTTAGACAAGTAACTCATTCTCCTTCTAAAATGTGAGACGGTTGGTGATTGTACTGATATTCCTAAATACCATTAAGCCAGACAGCTGCTATGGTTAATTTGCCTTCAGAAGGTCCATAAATCCTAAAATGTTAACAAACTCAGTATAACAGGATTAGGATTCATGAGATACAAATTCTTGGACAAGGATGAGGGGGAATGCAAAGAAGCCACAGTTTTAAGCTCTAGGAGTTAAACCTTGGTTCTGACTTTTCAATTATAAACAAGTAATTCTCTCCAAGAGTTGTCATTTCTTTTTTTTTTTTAAATGTTTTTATTCATTTCTAGGAGAGAGAGAGAGAGAGAGAGAGAGACAGCG
This sequence comes from Crocuta crocuta, assembly GCF_008692635.1. Taxonomy (NCBI): domain Eukaryota; kingdom Metazoa; phylum Chordata; class Mammalia; order Carnivora; family Hyaenidae; genus Crocuta; species Crocuta crocuta. The sequence goes on from NW_027529573.1 coordinate 3,494,310, forward strand.
TGAGCAGGGGAAGGTCAGAGAGAGAGGGAGTCACAGACTGAAACAGGCTCCAGGCTCTGAGCTGGCAGTCAGCACAGAGCCCGATGCGGGGCTCGAACCCGCGAACCGCAAGATCGTGACCTAAGCCGAAGTCGGACGCTTAACCGACTAAGCCACCCAGGCGCCCCAAGAGTTGTCATTTCTTGAGATTCCTTACTTCCTTTCTTTTTCTTTCCTTCTCTCCTCCCCTCCCCTCCTCCTTTCCTTTTCTGTCTTTCAAGTTGATTTTTTAGTAATCTCTATACCCAATGTGGGCCTCAAACTCATAACTCTGAGATCGAGAGTCACATGGCCTTCTGACTGAGACAGCCAGGTGCTTATCTTGGAATTTCTTTTTATTTCTTCTTATTTTTATTTGAGAGAGAGAGAGAGAGAGAGAGAGAGAGAGAGCGCGAGCACACCAGTGGGGACAAGGGCAGAGGGAGAGAGAGAGAAAATCTTAAGCAGGCTCCAGGCTCAGTGCAGAGCCCGATGTGGGGCTTGATCCCATGATCCTGGGATCATGATCTGGGCCAAAATCAAGAGTCAAATGCTGGGGCGCCTGGGTGGCTCAATTGGTTAAGTTTCCGATTTCAGCTCAGGTCATGATCTCGCGGTTTGTGGGTTTGAGCCCTGCGTTGGGCTCTGTGCTACCAGCTCAGAGCCTAAAGCCTGCTTTGGATTCTGTGTCTCCCTCTTTCTATGCCCTTACCCTGCTAGTGTTCTGTCTCTCTGTCTTTCAAAAATGAATAAAAATGTTAAAAAAAAAAAAAAAATTTTAAAAAAAAAAAAAAAAAAAGAGAGTCAGATGCTTAAATGACTGAGCCACCCAGTCAGTTCCTCTTGGATTTTTTTAAACAAAATTTTCTATTTTAATCTTCCTTAATCCAGAGACTTAAAAAAGGGGTGGTGGCGGCATTTTTTCCCTTCTGGAAATGAATCAAGAACTTAATCTGAATTTCCAAGGATCCAAAAGGGTAAGCAGGAGTTGTTCTTGGGGCTGGAATAGAGGAGCAAGGAAATCGAGAAGAGAGTGTCAACTATCCAGAGAGACACTGAAAGTGCTCTAACCGCACCAAGGTGGGGCTGGAAATGGGGTTGGTGTAAAATACCAGACTAATTCTTAATAAGCATAATCTGCATTCTGAAATGTAGGCCTATTTCTTAGGCAGCTCTGCATGGTTACCAAACTGAGAGCCCTGAAGACTCCACTAACAAGGGCACTACTAGTGAAGGGCACGCCGTTAGAAAGAGATGTGGTTCTAGGGCAGAAGTTGGGAAACCTTGGGCCAAATCTAACTCCCTGCCTGTTTTGTAGACAAAAAGCGATAATGACAGAGTTGAGTACTTATAACAGAGGCCGTATGGGCCACAAAGCCTAAAGTATTTGCTACCTGGCCCTTTGCAGTAAAAATGTGCCAACCCCTTCTCTAGGGCCTCACGCTGGCCACATCCCTACTTCCCCACTTACCGGCCTAGATGGGAAGCATGCGTTTCAAGTATCACACAAAGAATGGACCACCCAAGCTCTGGCTACACTGTTTCCTCCTGCATGACAAACTTTGACATTCAGTGATGTTTGAGCCACAGGTTTAACTAAGATGCTATAAGCCGTGAAAGCATTTCTAGTCTCAATTAGCAGAAGCCAGAAAAGAAATATACAAGAACTTTATTTTGAAAACTTTTAAACTAGTAATCATTTGAGAGGAATCTTCTTTAACTTGATCTTTTCTTCTACATTTGAAAAGTATCTCATCTTTGTTAAAATTTCCTTGGCTTTTTCAAAATCATCTGAAATAGACAGAGACACTGATGTGAGCCTTCATTTCAAAGAAGAATAAAACCAACTCTGTTGATGAGGGTAGCCGGTCTGACTTACAGATGAAATTTAAAAATGAAAACTGTAAGATCTGTATTTGTGTCTGTCTGTATGTTTATGTATGATATATATATATATACACATACGTTTTTTACATATATAAGATATATATATATGAATTCTATTTCTCTATTTACAGATAGGATTACCAAATTAACTTATAAAATCCCTTAAAGGAGTTGTATCTTAATTGTCATAGAGAAATAATTTCTTATGTAAACGAAGTCTTCTAAAACTTCCAGAAATATAGGGACCAACTCAAATACTTTTCATTGCCATGTAATTTGTGTAAGTCTTTGACAAATAAGACTAACCTAATATTGTTGGGCTTAATAAAATAGGCATGTTTATAGAGATGTTAACATTAAATTATAATGCAAACACATATATTAATTCTACCTGGATTTGCTAGTCAAATAACAGTATTATATTTACTAGATGTTTAAGATTAGAGATGGTAAACTTGATATTACTCAAGTCATTCTAACAAACTTTATCACACAAAAAATTATAATATGCTGCCTAAAATAATTTCCAAAACCTTTCTGGCAACTTGAAACCTTAGAGTCTTGCTAAGCTAAGTTAAATAATGGATATTCAATAGGGTGCCTGAGTGGCTCAGTCGGTTAAGCGTCCGACTTCGGCTCAGGTCATGATCTCATGGTTCGTTGGTTGGAGTCCCGCGTCAGGTTCTGTGCTGACAGCTCCGAGCCTGGAGCCTGCTTCAGATTCTGTGTCTCCCTCTCTCTCTGACCCTCCCCTGTTCATGGTATCTCTTTCTCTCTCAGAAATAAATTTAAAAAAAAAGAAAAAAGAATGGATATTAAATATCCAAATAATTTCTAGGTAAGATAAAGTGATAAAACATTTATTATTTTTAAACATTTATTTTTGAGAGAGAAAGAGAGTAGAGGAGGAGCAGAGAGAGGGGGACAGAGGATTGCAAGCAGGCTCTGCACTGACAGCAGAGAGCCAATGCGTGGGACTCGAACTCACCAACTCTGAGATCATGAGCTAAAGTCTGATGCTTAACTGTCTGAACCACCCAGGAGCCACTAAAACCTTTACTATTAAGCAAAAGGTTTAAGTTTATACACTTTTTTAAAAAGTTTATTTATTTATTTTGAGAGAGAGATAGAGGGGGGAGGGGCAGAGAAATAGGCAGAATCTCAAGCAGGCTCTCTGCTGTCAGCACCGAGCCCATGCCTGGCTAGAACTCACAAAACTGAAACTGAGATCATGACCTGACCTGAAATCAAGAGTTGGATGCTTAACTGACTGAGCCACCTAGATGCCCTGAAGTTTATATACTTTTGGCTATTTATTTATTTATATATTTAAATGTTTATTTATTTTGAGAGAGAGAGAGAAAGTGTGTGAGGTGGAGAGGGGCAGAGAGAAGACAGAATCCCAAGTAGGCTCCAAGCTGTCAGTGCAGAGCCCAACTTGGGGCTCAATCCCATGACCTGAGTGGAAATCAAGAGTTGGATGCCTGGGGCGCCTGGGTGGCTTAGCCAGTTAGGCATCCGACTTTCGCTTAGATCATGATCTCGTGGTTCGTGGGTTCGAGCCCCGTGTCAGGCTCTGTGCTGACTGCCAGCTCAGTTTCAGCCTGTTTCAGTCTGTGACTCCCTCTCTCTCTGACCCTCCCCTGATCACGCTGTCTCTCTCTCTCTCCTAGAAATAAATAAAACATTAAAAAAAATTAAAAAAAAAAAAAGAGTTGGATGCTTAACTGAGCCACCCAGGTGCCCCTTGGCTATTTATTTTTATATGGTCCACAGAGGCCAAGCATTTTGAGTCTTAATAAACATATTCTTGCCATATTAAAAAAAATGTATTATAGGAAGCATATACCTCTAACAGCTTATGAGATGGTATAGTCATAAAATTTGCTTATCTACTACAGAATACTGGCATATTGTAATTCTCAATTGTCTACTTTCTAGTAAAATAAAGCTTACTAATGGTTAAAATTTATAATCAATATATAAAAAAATAAGACTACAACTAAGAGGACTGTAGGATACAAAGACTGGAAGAAAAGTAGGGTATGATTTTATATGAAAAGTACACAAAGAATGAAGATTGTTTCTGTTAAGATAAAAAAAAGTAATTTTGTCCTAAAGGAGAATGTGAAAGAGGGAAAGAATAGAACAAAGTATGAATGGATATTGAAAGTTGTAGGTTTGTGGAAAAGGAATTTTATGCTGTGAGGTCAAAGCTGCTGAAGATTAAGTGGACTTAAACATATTATTTCTTCTTTTAAATAATTTTATTTTCTTAGTTTTTTAAAAAGATTTTATTACTACTATTTTTTTTTTTTGTTACTACTATTTTTCTTAAGTAATCTCTACACCCAATGTGGGGCTCAAACTCACAGCCCTAAGATCAAGAGTCACACACTCTACTGACTGAGCCAGCCAGGCGGCCCTTGAAAGGAACTTTAACATCAATAGTGTACTGATAGAAAACCAGAGTTTGGTTTTTGTTCTGTTAAAATGACAAAGTTTCTTGGGTCATTGGTCTGCACTTAATAAAAGACTGAAAAAGATTTTTCTTTACCTTTTGAGTAATCTTGGCTAGGAAACATACATTCTGTGTCTTATTAAAGACATTTCTGGGGCACCAGGGTGGCTTAGTTGGTTAAGCGTCTGACCTTGACTCAGGTCATGACCTCGCGGTCTGTGAGTTTGAGCCTCGTGTCAGGCTCTGTGCTGACAGCCTGGAGCCTGCTTTGTATTCTGTGTCTCCCCCTCTCTGCCCTTCCCTGACTTGTGCTCTGTCTCTCTCTTAAAAATAAGTACACATTAAAAGAATGAAAAAAAAAAGTAATTTCCAGTATTTAATGTTGTCTTCATCACATCCTTCATTACTTCAGAGAATAGAATCTTCTCCCTATTTGGAGCTAAGGTTCTTTATTTTTCATGTTACTGCTTAGATTTACCTTAGAAATATTTTATCATCGCATTGTTAAATGGGTAACTAAGTATTGTTTCACAATGACCTATGATCCTAAAATATTTGAAGCATTTGACATTTTAGACAACTTCCCCAAATCAAATTCTAAATAAAGTCTTCCTGATCTAAAACTAAGTTTGAATTTTCTGAGGGTCCTTGGAGAACCTCAAAGGATTTGTTCTCTCACCTTCTAAAAGGAGAGATGTTAAATTAATTAGGTTTATTTGATGAAATTATATTACATGGGAAGCATTGTCAAAGAAGTGATACTTTACCTTCCGGAGGTTATATTTGTTTGGGTAAAATGTTATTATTTCTGAAATTTTATAAAGTTCCCAGAAATTTGTCAATACTCTCGCTATCTATAATATGTTCTTGCATAAGGTGATCAGTCTAGTTATTTTATTTATTTACTTATAATTTTTTAATGTTTATTTTTGAGAGACAGAGAGAGAGAGAGAGAGAGAGAGCGAGGGAGCGAGGATGAGCGGGGGAGGGGCAGAGCGAAAGAGAGACACAGAATCTGAAGCAGGCTCCATCAGCACAGAGCCCGATGTGGGGCTCGAAACCATAAGCTGTGAGATCATGACCTGATCTGAAGTCAGATGCTTAACCGACTGAGCCATCCAGGCGTCCCTCTAGTTATTATTTTAAAATGTTCTGGGGCGCCTGGGTGGCTTACTCGGTTAAGCATCCGACTTTCTCTTAGGTCATGATCTCGTGGTTCGTGGGTTCGAGCCCCACGTCGGGCTCTGTGCTGACTGCCGGCTCAGAGCCTGGAGCCTGTTTCAGAGTCTGTGACTCCCTCTCTCTCTGACCCTCCCCTGTTCACGCTGTCTCTCTCTCTCCTAGAAATAAATAAAAACATTAAAAATTAAAATGTTCTGTGTTACAGAAACAACCACATTTCCTTGTCAACTGTAGTATTTTAATAAGATCTTTCATCAGGTCTTTAACTGTGGTCACTTTCAGTCTTCTGCTATCCATAGAGAGTTGTTGCTATACTCTGATGCTTTCCTGCAAGCTCTTGCAACCACTACATGGCAGACTACTCGCGGTTAACAAAAAGGGACTGTCTCAGAGACCCTTGAAAAAGGATTATATCAGGCAGTCCCAAGGTACGGCCTTCTGATGGCATTGCTTAAATAACCCTAAGATTAAAACGATAAACTAGGTTAGGATTTCCAAAACTCTAATGAAAAAGCCACTGGGGGGTAAGTGTCTGGGTGGCTCAGTTGGTTGAGTGACTGACTTGATTTTGGCTCAGGTCGTGATCCCGGGGTCACGGGATCGGGCCCTGTGTTGGGCTCCATACTTATGGTGGAGCCTGCTTAAGATTCCCTCTCTCTGCTTCTCTTCCCACTCGTGCTCTCTCTAAAATAAAAGTACATACATACATACATATATAAGTAATAAAAAAAACCCCAAAAGCCCATGGGTTTATGATATAACAAGCTAGGAAGTTTTACTTTTGTTTTTTAAAAAATATTTAGGGGCGCCTGGGTGGCTCAGTCGATTGAGTACAGACTCTTGATGTTGGCTCAGGCCATGATCTCATGGTTCGTGGGTTAGAGCCCCACATGGAGCTTTGTGCTGACAGCAAGCTTGCTTGGGATTCTCTGTCTCCCTTTCCCTCTGCTCCTCCCCTGCTTGTGTACATGCTCTCTGTCAAAAAATAAATGAGCATTTAAAAAGCATTTATGTATTTATTTAAGCTTTTATTTAAATTCCGGGACACCTGGGAATTGGTTAAGCGTCTGACTTTTGATCTCGGCCCAGGTCATGATTTCACGGTTTGTGCATTTGAGTCCCACATCGGCCTCTGTAATGACGGCATGAAGCCTGCTTGGAATTCTCTTACTCTGTCTCTCCTCAGCTCGTTCTCTCTCTCTCTCTCAAAAAGTAAACTTTAATAAAAAAAAAATTCCAGTTAGCTAACATACATGTCATATTAGTTTTAGGTGTACAATTTAGTGATTCAACACTTGAATAAAACACCCAGTGCTCATTTCCTTAATCCCCATCACCTATTTAACCCATCTGCCCACCTACCTTCCCTTTGGTAACCATCAGTTTGTTCTTTATAGTTAGGAGTGTGTTTCTTGATTTGTCTCCCTCTTTTTTTTCCCCAAATGATAATTTATTCCATCTATTAAAAATATTCTTTAATGTTGATTAATTTATTATTTTTTTAATGTTTATTTTACTTTTGTGAGAGACAGAGACAGAGCCTGAGCAGGGGAGGGGCAGAGAGAGAGGGAGACACAGAATCAGAAGCAGGCTCTACATTCTGAGCTGTCAGCACAGAGCCCGACAGTTTGTGAGGCTCAAACTCATGAACTCACGAACCGTGAGATCATGACCTGAGCTGAAGTCAGACGTTCAACCGATTGAGCCACCCAGGCACCCTACATTTATTTTTGAGACAGTGCATGTACCCACACACAAATGTGCAAGCAGTGGAGGGGCAGAGAGTGGGGGAACAGAGGATCCCAAATGGGCTCTGCTCTGAACCTCTCTCTGGGGTTCAAACTCAGGAACCATGAGATCATGAACTGAGCTGAAGTCAGATGCTTAACTGACTGAGCCCCCCAGATACGCCTCATTTGTTTTGTTTCTTAAATGCAAACTGGTGCAGCTACCCTGGAAAACAGTATGGAGGCTCCTCAAAAAGTTAAAAATAGAACTACCTAATGGACCCAGCAATTGCACACTACAAGGTATTAACCCAAAGAATACAAAAATACTAATTCGAAGGCAGACATGCACCCTGATGTTTATAGCAGTATTATCTACATAATAGCCAAATTATGGAAAAACCCACAGTGTCCATTGGCTGATGAATGGGTAAATAAGTGGTATACATATCATATATACACAATGGGATATTACTCAGCCATAAAAAAATAATGAAATCTTGACTTTGCAACAACATGGATAGAGCTAGTGAGTATAATGCAAAGCAAAATAAGTCAGTCAGAGAAAGACAAATACCATGTGATTTCACTCATATGTAGAATTTAAGAAATAAGTTTTACTTTTGTAAACAAAAATATTTATCTTTTCTCCTTGCCTGATTCTTCAAAAAATTATGAAACTATTGTTGAATATTCTTATTTTCATGGTACTATAAGTATTAGCTAGGTTCAATCAATAGAATAGGACATAATTTAAAACACTAGTTTTATGACCAAAGCTTTGATTGGAATGTCACATTTGAAAATGATGCATAAAATCAGACAGAATGGACAATTTAAAGGAGGTAAGGTTGACTTTATGGAGCCAAGGTTTACAAAGCTCTCTAGGAAAAAACTGGGCTTACATGGTTCCCAGCCTTACAGTAGGTCAGTAAAGTAGGTTACTTCCCACTAGGCCCAGGAAACTTAGGATGTTTTGGGAAACCTCGAGAAAAGAGGAATTCACCCAAATCCATAGGTAGTGCAGGTGATGTCTGACAGTGAATTCTTCTCTTGAATTCCTAGGATTGAGAGGCTTTTAAAGTCCAATCTGAGATTCCTTATAACGAGTTCAATAAAGTAAACTTAAAAATATCTGTAAGGGGGTGCCTGGTTGGCTCAGTTAGTTAAGCGTCCGACTTCAGTTCAGGTCACGATCTCACGGTCCATCAGTTCGAGCCCCACATCGGGGTCTGTGCTGACAGTTCAGAGCCTGAAGCCTGCTTTGGATTCTGCGTCTCCCTCTCTCTGCCTCTCCCCAGCTTACACTCTGTCTCTCTCTCTTTCTCAAAAATAAACAAACATTAAAAAAAATTAAAGAAAAATGTCTGTATGGTTGATTACCATTCTCATTGCACTCATGTAAATAATGAAGCCAACTTTAATGAAACTAAAATTATTTTGTTAACAAAATTATTCTTATTTTGAGAACCTTTTTTTTTTTAAAGTTTATGTATTTATTTTGGGGGGGAGGGGCAGAGAACGAGGGAGAGAGAGAATTCCAAGCAGTCTTCACAGTGCCAGCACAGAGCCCAATGTGGGAGTTGAACTCACAAACAGCGAGATCATGACCTGAGCTGAAATCAAGAATCAGGAGCTTAACTGAGCCACCCAGGTGCCCCACTGATAACCTTTGATTAAAAAGGGGGGATGACTGCAGACAGAAATTTTATGACAACGAAAAAGTATATCACACCCAGAATCTACTCCTCATTGTCTCTGAGGTTTTATTATCTTCCTGAAAACCAAACTGGATCCTGCCATCTTACATATTTGTCAGCCTTAGCAAACTCTTTTTTTCTTTTTTTTAGCCCTTAGCAAAGCTTAATTCCCCTAGTTTCCTTCAATATCTGCCTACAGCTCTCCAAATTGCTGTTTCCCATTTTTCTCCTTCTCTCCTGACTTGGCATCACTGAGAACTAAAACCTGACTGCCCTTCTTGGTCCTTACTGGGACTCAGCTTGTCCTGTGGTTGCCCTTTCCTCCAGGATCTGAAAAAGCCCTGTAAGCTGATGCCTGACAACTTGATGTAAACGTCAAAGAACTTGTCAGTACAAATCACGTGTGGGTCACCATTGCTGTCACTTGGGCTACCCAGAAGACCCACCAGAACTCCTGCGTCTTCCATGCTCTGCTCTGGGAAGTAGCCATGACTGTGACATTGATGTCTATGGCATCACTACCAACATTCGAACTATAGACCAAGATATCTATCAGACTGTCACTGCCATCCTCAAACTACCATGTAAAGATGCTTAAGAGTTTTGTGTCTTAAGTGATCTTCTACCCTCTGGACTCAGAAACTAGCTTTATAGTCTGTTCCCACCATTAATCCTTGTTTTCTTTCTGTTTCCATAGAGATGCACCTCACTAAATGCCTGACTGCTCATGTCATCCAGTAAATACCTTCTCCTACCAAGTAGCAACAGATGGTTCAGTTAGTCCTCAATTAACAGAAGGAGATCGAATGAGAAATGGACTTCCATTGCTCCAAGAAAGAAGAATGTCTCTTACTGTCTCTTTCTTACTGTTTGTGGCAGCCAACACCGGAAGACAGGGCCTGTCTCCTAGTGTGTGAGCCCCAGTTTTATAAAGCCCCAGTTAGCAACCCAGATCAGTTTCACATGGACCAACCCCCACTACCTTCCCATTTTTGTAATTTCTGTTTCCCAGATTCTACTGAGATCATGCTCATCTCATTCCCTCCTCCCTCAGCCTCCCTTTAAAACGCGCAGTAACCTCTGTACAAATTGGAGTTCAGTTACATCACACTCATTTCCCTACTGCAACAGTTATTGATTAAAACCTATCCTTACTACTTTAACTAGTACATGGCTTTATTTTTGACAATATGCAAGTACTTCTGAGTCCCTGCTGTTAATTCTTCAGGTGTATACTCAGAAGTGAAATTGCTGGGAGCGCCTGGGTGGCTCAGTTAAGCCTCTAACTCTTGATTTTGGCTCAGGTCATGATCTCACAGTTGGTGAGTTCGACCTCTGCATCGGGCTCTGTGCAGAGCCTTCTTTGGATTTTCTCTCTCTCCCCTCCACCCCCCCAAAAAAAGTGGAATTGCTGGATTGTATACTAATTCTATTTTTAACTTTTAACTTTTTGAGGAAATACCATACTGTTTTCCACGGTGGCTGCATCCCCTCCAGCAGTGCATACGGGTTTCAATGTCTCCAGACCGTCACCAATACTTGTTATTTTCTGGGTTTTCTAATAGTAGCCATCCTAATGAGTAGGATGAAGTAGCATCTCACTGTGGTTTTGATTTCCATCTGCCTAATCATTACTGATGTTGCACATCTTCCCATGTGCTTATTGATCATTTGCATATCTTCTGTGCATGTTCTATTTCTTAAGCTGAGTGGTGGGGACACGGGTATTTTTCTGGTTTTATTCCTTAACTTGTACTTATGTAGTGTGTATTCTTCTTAAAAATTATATTTCATAATTAAAAACATAAAAATCTACCAGTGTGTGCTAGGAGATGGTGGGATACCTGAGATCTTAGCCAGTGGGTTGGGTTCATGGATTTCAGGTAGATGTATCAGGCTAGGTTCCAGTCTTTTCTGCTGTTAATCTAGATTTCTGACATCTTTTTAGAGACATTCCCTCTGCCTAACCTCAGAATGGGCTCCTACAGTCCCTGCAAACTGGGCGGCACACTGTATAAGCCTATGCCCTCAGCACTAGCTGGACTGGAGTGGACATCTGACTCCATCAAATCCCCTCTCTCAGGAATCTAGAGTTGGGTCTAGGGGACTCTAATCAGATGGTCCAAGTCTTTGTTCTTAGAAGTTAATTGCCCAAGGAGGACGAAGGAATCATCCCATGGGGGAGGGCATTTTGGAGTACTGTACACTAATAAGGAAGCCGATGAAACTGGCTTACAGATGGAATGGAATTGCCAGAGGCAACGAGTCCATGAGCACAGCTTTGGTTCCAGACTGCTTTCTGGTCCCCAGGCTTTGCTCCAGAAGAGCTCTTATCACACTATGTACTGTAATCATCACAGGGACTTTCTCTTTGGATTCTGGGAGATAGGCCCAATTCCTTATAATAATCTCCTTTAGATCTGGGCTAGCTTGAGTGGCCTTTTGCTTTCCACAATCAAATGATCTCTCAGGTAAAGGGCTATATTCTCTTATTTAAGGGGTAGCACAAGTCTGGGATGGAGAGTAAGACTGTTCTTGCTTCAAAATAGCTAGAAATAGACTCCATCTCTTCAACCTGAGAGCCAGGAGCAATGGGGACCAGGATGAACAGCCCACATTTGTCATTTGGGCACAGCTCTGCCACAGGCTTCTGCTCCTAAGCTTTGCAGAGGAAAGGGGTGGGCAGGCTTTTCCAAATGTTGACTTTGCAGCCTTGCCCTCAGGATTTGTCTCTGTTGGCTTCAGCCTACATCCCTCACCTTAATTTCTCCTACTTGCTAAAGGGGAATAGAAGCAATTTCATCTCATCTTTCTCTGGCATATCACTGTTTTGGGAACACAGCTTGTTTCTCCAGCAAGGCTGTGCATCCTTGAAGGGAGAAATGTAGACTTGCCTATATTTTATAGCTCTTCATGTACCTATCCTAGGATGGATATGAAATAGCTACTTATTGAATGGATAGTTATATCTCAGTGCTTACAATTTCTTTCCATATTTAAGAAAGAAATGAAGAAAGTACCTTGTTCAAAAGCTCTGCTCACACTGTCAGTCAATTCCTTCTGTTTAGCTGAAAGAGAAAATCACTATCTTAATTTTCCTATTCAAATAGACTAATGATATCAGGGTAACATTTTGTAGCTGGTTACAACACAACACGTTATACCACACACAATACTACACAACACGACACTACACAACATGGAGCTTAGATTCCAGGGTAAGGCCTCATAAGCTCTGTCTCCACATGTCCCATGACGGCAGCTCCTGTTTGGTGCGGCTCACCCTAGTTACATTATGGTTTTCCACTTATGAAGGGCCTGAGAGGTGGGGTGCCTTGGTGGCTCACTTGGTTAAGCAACAGACTTTGGCTTAGGTCATGATCTCACAGTTCATGAGTTCAAGCACCACACTGGGTTCCCTGCTGTCAGCGTGGAGTCCTCTAGGGGATCTTCTGTCTTCCTTTCTCTGTCCCCGCCTCCACTCAAAAATAAACAAACATTAAAAAAAAAAAAAAGTTCTGAGGGGCAATCACCAAGTCTTGTAAAATGGCTATAGAATCTTAAATAAAGTAAAATAAAATAAAATAGAACAAGGAAATGCTTTGATTACCTCCATCAAGTAGGATGAATTTTCCAGATTTCAAGCAGGAGAAAATGAACAAGCTGGGATTGCCTACGGGCAGGGCATTACAGTGTTTCAAGCAACCACTTGCAACTTCTACAGCCTCCCAGGAAACTGAAACATTTAGATAATATTGTACCACAGTAGAGAAGATGCCAATCGAGGTAGAGAAGTAGCCACTTTATGTTTCTGCTGGTTCTTCATTAGAAAATGAAGAATTTTACTGTGTGTTTCCCAGATATAAATAGTATTGATCATTTATATGGTGCCTGCTTTCAAAGCATTTTCAAATATGTTACATTCAGATTGTAGGCACTTACAGGTATTGGGAGATGGCTTTATTGTCACATAGTTGGTTGAGTGGAGGAGCTGGGAACAGACCCCATGTGTCCAGACTCTTAGGCAGTGGCAGAAAACTGGCAATGTGGTATTGACAAAAGAATACTGGACTAGAAGTCTAGAGGTTCTGAAGTCCTGCCCCAAATCTAACTAGCCCTATGCCCTTGAATACTCACTCTCTTACCTTGGGCCTTAGCAGGTGCCTATAGGGAAAGAAGCTTAGGAATTAATCTAAATGAAGGTCAGTGACCTGTTCAAAACCAGACATTTACTATAGGGCTAGAATAACCTCCACCAATGACTGAGCACCTGCTGTGGTCTGAGCACTGTTAAGTGTTTTACATGTTTTACTTCATTTACTTTAATCCTTGCAACAACCAGTGCTAATGTCGTCTCCGTTTTACAGATAAGGAATCTGAGGCTCAGAGGGGTGAAGTCACTGGCTCAAGGTCACAAATAAATTCAATGACAGTGTTGACAGTGCACCCAAGACCCCTCACAGTACAGTGTCATTCCTTCCAAAGCCGTGCAGATGGGGCTTCTGATTGTATGCGCTGAGTTCTTCTTCCAACACCCAGCCGTAAGGCCATTGGTACACACCTGGCTGATAGACCCCCCCTTCACCAATTGCCATTTTGTTGCTTTTAACTTCTTAAAAGTTAAAAGTTCATTATTTATTCACTCAATATTTATTGAGCCCCTGTTATACATCAAATAATATTCCATGGGCAGAGCATATGAGGGGACCAAAAAGCAGACACAATTTCTGCTTCTGCAGAACTTCTAGTCCAAGGAGGGAGGGGGGCTGAAATTGGTCAAATAATCTCACATAGAACAGTAAGGTTATAACTGTGATTGGTCCTACAAGGGAGGCATGCCCACTGCCAAATGGTATAGATAAAGAGGTTCTCTGAGGGTTCTCTGAGGAAGTGATGATTGCCCCCAGATCTGGAGGGGGAAGAGTTAACTGGAAGTAGAAGAGGGTTTTAAGCAAAAGAACAGCTTGTGCAAAGGCCCTAGGGTAGAATGCTTGGTACAGATGAAGAACTAGAAATTGCCTGTGTGCCTAAGGTAGAGGGGCAACTGGGAGGAGGAAGAGGTCAGATCATACAGGTCCCTATGATCCCATAAGACACTGATCTTTAACCTGAGAGCAGTAAGAAGCCAGTTAAAGTTTTAAAGCAAGACCAAGGGTAATATGATTAGATTTGGGTTTCAAAAGATCACACAAATCACAGTGTAGGAATGTATTTGATTGAGAGTACAGCTAGACCAGTCTAGAGGTATCACACTTGTCGAGAAAGAATGGTAGCTTGGAATAGGGTGCCGGCAGTGAAACCTCAGATATGGGTCACTTTTAGAAGGGTGGCATTTCAAGATTTGGTGATGACTGTCTATGGGGGTAAGGGAGGATAATTTAAGAATGCCTCCTCAGTGCTTTTCTTTTTTTTTTAATGTTTCTTTATTTTCGAGAGACAGGGAGAGCATTAACAGGAGAGGAGCAGAGAGAGAAGGAGACACAGAATCTGAAGCAGGCTGCAGGCTCTGAGCTAGCTGTCAGCACAGAGCCCAACGCGGGGCTCATTCTCATGAACTGCGAGACCATGACCTGAGCTGAAGTTGGCCGCCTGAGGCCCCAGGCGCCCCAGCCTCCTCAGTGCTTTGGACTTGTACAACTGGATTTACCTAGGGAACATCAGCAGTAGTTTGTTTTTTTAGGAGGGAGGGGAGAGGCTCATGAACTCCATTTTGGACACGGTGAGTTGAAATACATAAACTCCATGAAGACACGGGGCGCGTCTTTCTTGTTCACTGTGTCATGCACAATGCTTGATACATAGTAGGCATGCCACAAACATTTGTCAGAGTACATACGTGCATACAATTGGAGAATTTGGAACTTTTTGTACATGGCATGGTTACCTTTGTGTTACCTCGGTTGGGCTATGGCCCAGTCGTTTGGTCAAATGCTAGTCTAGATGTTGCTGTGAAGGTATTTTGTAGATGTGATTAACATTAATAGCCAGTTGACTTTAAGTAAAGATTAGCTTCGATAATGTGGGCATAGAGGTCCTGCCTGAGTTTCCAGCCTGCTGGTCTGCCCTACATATTTCAGACTTGCTAGCTCTCACAATTATGTTGAGTCAATTCCTTAAAATAGGTTTCTCTCTTTTGCTCTCCATGTGTATATATATATTATTGGTTTTATTTCTCTGGAGACCTGACTGATACACTATGCAATAAAGTGGAAAGCAAACCAATTTGTGATCAGAAGTCAGTTTTTCAATCTTTGCTCTGCAAGGTGACTTTGGGCATTTCCATGAACTTTTAAGGCCTATTTCTTCTTCTTCTTCTTCTTTTTTAAATGTTTATTTATTTTTGAGAGAGAGAGAGAAAGAGAGAGGGAAAGCACGCAAGTAAGCACAAGCTGGGAGGAGGCAGAGAGAGAGGGAGACACAGAATCTGAAGCAGGCTCCAGGCTCTGAGTTGTCAATGTAGAGCCTGACACAGGGCTCGAACCCACAAACCATGAGATCATGACCTGAGCAGAAGTTGGACGTTTAACTAACTGAGCCACCCAGGCTCTCTCTCTCTCTTTTTTTTAAGTTTTTATTTATTTATTTTGGATGGGGGAAGGAGAAGAGAGGGAGAGAAAGAGAATCCCAAGCAGGTTCCGTGCTGTCAGTGCACAGAAAGCTCTATTTTTGTTAGAGACAATAATAACATCTAAATGATGTCACGGGTAGGAAGGAGGCTTGCAATCTGCAAAATACTATTACATTCTTGGTTTAAGGCTGCCTTCCAGCAAGCTAGGGATGTTGCAAGTCTAAACTCCAGATAAAATTGCTTTCAGTATTATCGAGAAAAAAAAAACTCTCCCTGAATCATTATGACAACCAATATGTAGTCTTCATACTCGCTTTTCACTTAACCTTGGACATGTACTCATAACAGCTATAAAGTGTGTTCAGTGGTATTTTATCTTTTACCTCTGACAATAGATTCAATCTCTTTCATAGCAGCTTCACTTTCAGCTTCTGCAAGTTTTTCGTTGATTTCCATTATTTCCATGAGGAATTGCTGGTCCATTTCATAATCTGTCCCTTCGGGAATCTCTACTCCATGGAGCTTTAGCTATTGGGACATGACGCAGAGAAAGTAAGGCTGGTTGAAGAAACTGTGGCCAGAGTCATAAATCCTACTCACCCTTCAGAACAGAATATGATTCATAAAAAACTGTCTTAATAGTGAGAGTGTGAAGGTAGGGTATGAGCAAGTCAGACTGATATAGGGGAGCTGGGACAGGATTCCTCTCTGCTACCTGGGACTGCGTAGCCCTGGGGGAGTCGTTCTTCCACTCAGGAGACTGAACTAGGTATTTGTAAAGGTTCTATTAAATCCTAAAATCTAAGGTGCTAAACTCTTCCCTCCACCTCCCCCCCAACCCCAAATTACTCTTCTGTAAATGCAATCACCATCCAATGGTTGAAATTTAGAGAAAAATGATAAAAACAAACATGCAGTCAGGCAAGCAGATTTACAAGTATTCAGAGAAAACTATCTTCACTCAGTATCTTTGAGGCTAAAAAATATTTTTGGGTCCTTAGACTAGCTCAGGTCTCAAGCACTCTTCTGCTGAATACAGGGGAGCAGCTGTCCCACAGCACAATGGACACCATGTGGCCACGCATAGAAGGGTTGAGAAATCACCTTACAAGGTATAGTCCCCTGCTCAGTGGGGCCAGAAGGGTCTTATAGGCATCATTCACCAGGGTCGAATGCTTCTCTGAGAAGTCTTTTTCAGTCTGTTAGTGGAGATGAAGAAAATCTTATTATTGTCCAGATCAGCCACATTACATTCACAAACTGTTTCATGAAATACTGATGGGGGGCACCTAAGGAAGCCACAAAGGAGAACCGGTGTGGGATGGGCTGTCTTTATTTTCAACAGATGGGTTCTAACTCTTCTGGGAAATCAGGTAAAAGCTGTGAGTGCAGGGTAGATCCAGGGCCTGGCAATCTGGGGTCAGGCTGTCCTTGGGCAGAGCTGGCTGTTTAGCTCGGTCTCTGATAATCACATCACCCCAAGGCCACTGTTACCCGCCCCACCATGCACTCATGTTTGGGTGTGATTAGGGGTGGCCCACAGGCTACCTGGGACCTCTGGCTGAAGAAATCCGGGTGGACCAGGCGCTGTAGTTGCTGGTACCTGTTCTGGAGCTTTGCCGTGTCCACTCTGAAGGCACGGTTGCTGTAAGGAATTTGGGAGATAAAATGCATGCGTCAAACATTTTTAGATTTTTATACTGTGGGCCTGGTTCCTGCTTTCATGGGGGAAGATGAAAATAAACACGTAGAGAGAGAGATAACTTTAAAAGGTGGTAGGTGCTATTAAAGAGAAGAGAATAGGGTCAGAGAAAGTGGTAGATGTGGTGGACAAAGAGATGACCTTTGAGCTGAGACCCGAATGATGATGAAAAATAATCAGGGGCACATGGTTGGCACAGTTAGGTGACCCGCTCTGGTCATTATCTGAGGGTTCATGAGTTTGAGCCCTGTGTTCTGGGGCCTGTTTGGGATCCTCTATCTCTGCCCACCCCCCCCTCCAAATAAATAAATACACTTATAATAATCAAAGATGAGAGGAAAAACTTATGCTGAGGCAGAAGGAAGATGCAAAGGCTCTGAGGTAGGAATGAGTTGGACGCGCTCCAAGAACTTATAGGATAGTGTTACTGCAGCTCATCATAAGGGCGCAGTGTCTGGCAGGGGGCACATCCCAGAGTTAAGGGGACCGACCATTTCGAATCCCACCCGAGCTTTTGAAGGCCCAGGTCCCTCCATCTTCGTCTCCCACTGTATTTTAACCCAGTCTCTTTAACTTTCTATTGGTGGGCGTCTGCTCTGTCATAACAGGTTTGCTCTTCCCAAACTTCACCACCTCTCCAACCTCCTCGACCATCGGAGGAAAACAGGAAAAACAGTCATTTCTCAGCCTCTCTCCTTCCAGTCCTCACTTCTCCCTTAGACTCAGCCCACGGTGTTGAGGTTTTTGGTGCTTTTACACCCTATTTTGCTTGTTTTTCTTCCTAGATTACCCATTTATTATAAAGGGGTGTAACTCAGGAAGAGCCAGATGGCAGAGACGCATAGGTGAAAAGTGCCTCAGTACCCCTTTCTGAAAATACTCAGTCCAACTTTAACCATTCTGACCCTGTCCCTCAAGTCTCCTTTCTCCCGCACCCCAGTACACTTCCCTCAGGCCCCGCCCCTCGGCTTCCCTTCTCGGGTCCCACCCCTCGCGTCTCCATCCACAGAGCCTCCTTCAATTCCCCCTAACTTCCTTCCCCGCCCTTCCAGGGCTCGCTCCGTTCCGGTCGCTGTCCGTCAAAGGCCCTATCCTTAGGCCCACCCCTCAATTTCCTCTCTCACCGGCCACAATCCCACCCTCCCTGGCCCCACTCCCAGTTCTCTAGGGCCCCGCCTTCTCCTTCCCAAGCATGAGCGGCCCTCCCCGCTAGTTCGCCAGCCCCGGACGTGTCTCTGCCGCCGCATTTCCTGAAACCGCCTTTCGTACCAGTCCATGAGGCTGAAGTAATCTCGAGTGGGGTCAGGTGGCTGCAGCGCGCGGCACTGTGGGCAAAAGAACCCGTCTCCCCGCATGAGGCCCCCTGGGCCGCCGCACTTCCAACACTTGGGAGAATTGTTTCCTGCCACAGACGCAGCACTGCAGCCTAGCGGTCTCCGCCCGAGGACCCCTGCGGGCCACAGCCCCCACACGCGGGGCAAGACGCTGGTCTTCCCGACCCACATCTGGCGCCGCCTGTTTCGCCGCGGTCGCCTGTGGGGGGAAACCGGGAGAGAGCGCTCGACCAGACTAGTGCTGCTGATTGGCTGGGGAGCTGAGGAGGCGGGATAACTCGGGGGAAACCTGGATTCTGGGAGTCCCGCTCTGCATTTTAAACTACAACTCCCAGAAAACATTGAGGCTACGCGTAGAAGACCACATCGGCTGCTCTTCATTGGTCTGGCGGAGGCGGAGGGGTGTTTTGATTGGCTGAGGGAGGAGTTCGTATGTGCTTGTTTAGCGCCACAGTGCTGGCTGCGGCTTGCTGTGTGTTGTGTGGCTACAGGTGGGCTCACGCGGTGAGTCGTAGCGGGGAACTTTCTCTTGGGTGTTTAGGGGGTTCGATTCCCATCCTTGGGGTCTTAATGCGAGCTGAATCTCCCAGATTTTCACTTTGGTTTTTCAGCTTTGTTTGGGGGAAGAGAGGAACGCGTGGGCAACTTGTCTTCCTTAGTAGATGAACTTCGAGGTGAAGTTCACTTCCCCTGTTACTTACAAGCTGAAACTGGCCTAGAAGTGCATGGTAAGAAAGAACAAAATTGTGTTCTTCAAAATCAGAGGCAAATTGCTTTGTAAAGAGTTACATAAATGTTACTAATTATTACCATATTTTAGATTCAGTTTCAAAAAAAAAGCCTGTTGAGAACCCCACTCTTAGCTGCTAGGCGATGTAGAAACTGGAAACACATTGACCTGTGTGAAGGATGCCCTGCGAGTGTCCATAAGTGTGTGGGATGGCGTGGCGAGGAGAAGGTAGGAGGGCACCAGTCCACCTTGGGACTCAGTTTCTCAATTTCAAAAAAAAAATGTTGCACTTGAAAGCCCTTTTCTGATCGTTTGATTGTTTGGAACTGGAGTTCTGTTCTCTCAATTATCATACATTGCTGGGAATGGAACGTTCATGTATCATCTCATGTAATCCTCAAGATCTATCTACTCAGGTTGTGATCCGCTTGAAGGTCATGCAACAATTTGACTCAGGCATCTGACTCCATATCTTTTGCCTCTAACCTTTCCATATACTTCCTCCTCATGGCTGAGAGTAATGTGTTTTCTGTCTGGTGGACCTTTACCGTAAGCAAGGATAGCAGCCACTTCTTGACACAGTCTTTTCCCAGTTTTCAAGACAGAGAAGTCTTGCTCAAAAAGCTGAAACGGTTGCAGTCTTGATCTAGATAGTAGCTGCTGTATTCAGCTCTGGCATCATCTTACTGGTGTGGCTTAAGTAGAAGTCATCAGGATCTTTGTATTTGGAAAGCTATATAAATGCAGTCAGTGTGAGTGATGTTTACTATGTTTTCCTGGAGGAATACCTGGGTATGGGTATCTGGTGAGAAGAGAGAATGCTTCTCCTCCCCCTTTATAAAAATCAGATTAGGGATTTAAAGTTAGGGATTGATTTTATTGTAGTTTCTGTTATCAGAGTTTAACTGTCCATTGAGTTAATTCTAAACAAGGGTGGGAACCTTTTAAGGTCTCCTGTGACTCAGAATGGTTTCTGGAGGATTCTGTTGGGCTGGAAGACCTTTTAGGATGCTGAAAAGATGAGCCCTTCATAGTAACTTAGCATCACAAAGTGCTAGGTGGAGTTGTTTAGAGCAGTCTTTTTTGTGATTTGTCTCATTAAGTAGTCTGGCCCTTAGTTAGGAGTCAGAGTATCTAGAATGAACAAACAGGATGTGGTCTTCACGGGCTAGGGGCAAGTTTGGGGGGGGAGGGGCTTCAGTGACATTTTATGTAGATGGTCACCCCTGGAGTGGTGTGGTGAGTTAGTATAGTTTCTTTTTGCTCATAGAAGATTCTAATCTTCCTAATCCATGAACATTCCCTTTCTTGTTCCAAAACATGAAATTTAAGTATAGTGTTGATTATATTAATGAATACCTTTTAGGTTTTATTTCTAATTTTTAAAACAAAAATTTTTAAAAATTTTTAAAAATTAGATGAATGTAAGCTGTTATGAGTTTTCCCTCCCACCCCCAATTTAGTTAATTGCTTTTAACATTTTTTATAACCTTCAAACAATTCTCTTCTTTCTTTTCCCTGTGGTTTGTGGGTGTTTATACAAAATACTGATCTGGTGAAAGTGATCTGATGACAACCTCAGCCCAGAAGAACTATAGATCTATCTAGATTGTGAAAAAAATTTTTTTAAGTTTGTTTATTTAAAACATTTTTAATGTTTATTTTTGAGAGAGACAGAATGCAAGGGGGGAGGGGCAGAGAGAGAGGGAGACACAGAATCTGAAGCAGGCTCCAGGCTCTGAGCTGTCAGCACAGAGCTCGATGTGGGGCTCGAACCCACCAACCGCCAGATCATGACCTGAGCTGAAGTCGGACACTTAACAGACTGAGCCACCCAGGTGCCCCTTAAGTTTATGTATTTATTTTGAGAGACAGAGGGAGTATGTGTACTCGTGCGTGGAGGGGGAGGGGCAGAGAGAGAGAAGGAGAGAGAGCCAAGCAGTCTCCTCCATGTCAGCACAGAGCACAACTGGGGCTTGATCTCACAAACTGTGAGTTCATGACCTAACCCGAAATCAAGTGTCGCAAGCCCAACTGACTGAGCCACACAGGCTCAGACTGTTAGAATTTTAACACCTGTAGAACATACTCCNCCTTGAAACTTACCTTATTACTGGCCACTTATTTTTGAGGTCATAATGTCTCGGGAGACGGATGTGGAGGGTCAACTGTCCCATGGCAGCGGTGCCTGTTCACAGTCCCAAGGTGGCTTCTCGCAGTCTCCAGGCATCTCCTCCCAGACACATGGCTCCTCCTCACACTCGCAGGGCACGTCCAGCTCTTCCACCAACACAGCACCCACGTCCAGCCAGTCCTCTCACTCCAGCTCGGGGACGCTGAGCTCCTTAGACACGGTGTCCACCCAGGAGCTCTGTTCCATTCCTGAGGACCAAGAACCAGAGGAGCCTGTCCCTGCCCCCTGGGCTCGATTATGGGCCCTTCAGGATGGATTCCCCAATCTTGGTAAGATCCTTTGTTATATTGTGTAATATTTTAATTGTTCACAGAAACAGTTGCTGAGAGTTGTAGCAGAAAGCTTAGACACTTCTGGAATGATTTTGGAGTTTGAAGGTGATGAAAGATCGAACCAAGGATGCAGTTTGGGGGGAGTTTACTGACTCTCACCTGCTGCGGATCTCCCTTCATTTATTCTTTCTGCAAGTATTAATCGGGCATCTGTAATGTTCTGTGTGTCTGAGCATCTGAAGAAAGCAGTGGGCCCTTTCTCTAAAAAAATGCTGATTCACGCAAACTTGCAAATGGCTTTGGACTCCTCACAGAAACTTCACCACTCAACCCCTTCTGTGGCAGCTTTAGAACATCCCTCTTCCAGTTTCACAATAGGGAAGGCTGTTTATTGACTGTTATTTGATTTTATCTCACAATAGCCAACCCTGCAATTTAAATACATTCATCCTCCCTGACACTTCCTGATTCCAGTAGGAAGGCCTTGCTATGTGTGTGTTTGAAATAGCAGTTTAATATTAAAAATGAATGATTAATGTAGTATTTGTACCTTATCACTCTTTATCTCATGTCCAACTTTGATGACCTGAAAAACAGTAGAAAATGGAGAAATGATATAGGAATGTTTATAGGTACAACTTTGAATTTTGAAGTAAGTACTTGAAACTATTTTGTACTCATTTAAGCCATAGTTTTAAGATAGGCTTAGGGCTGATGTATGGTGAATGGGAAACAGAGATAAGGGGAGAAAGGGTGAAATGGGCTGCATTGCTTTTATTTTATTTATTTTTTATTTTTATTTTTCTAATTAGTTAATTAAGTAATTTTTAAATTTACACCCAAGTTAGTTAGCATGTAGTGCAACAATGATTTCAGGAGTCAATTCCTTAATGCCCTTTTCCCATTTAGCCCGTCCCCCTCCCTCCACATCCCCTCCAGCAACTGTTTGTTTATTCTCTATATTTAAGAGTCTCTTATTTATTTATTTTTTAAATGTTTTATTTCTTTCTGAGAGAGAGAGAGACAGAGACAGTGTGAGCAGGGGAGGGTCAGAGAGAGAGGGAGACACAGAATCTGAAGAATATATATATATACTTCAGGTGTGTGTATATACACATATGGATAGACATAGTGTAGGTTTTCAGCTCTATGATACTAGTTAGGTAACCTTGAACAAGTTACTTAACCTCTCTGAGCCTCAGATTCCTTGTCAGTAATATGAGACTCAAGTAATTTTTTTTATTCTATTTTATTTTATTATTTTTTAAATGTTTTTATTTATTTCTGAGAGAGACAGCATGAGCGGGGGAGGGTCAGAGAGATGGAGATACAGAATCTGAAACAGGCTCCAGGCTCTGAGCTGGCTGGCTGCGCAGAGCCTGACATGGGGCTCGAGCCCACAAACCGTGAGATCATGACCTGAGCCGAAGTTGGATGCTCACCCCACTGAGCTACTCAGGCGCCCCTGAGTCTCTTATGTTTTGTCCCTCTCCCTGTTCTTGTATTCTTATTGTTTACTTTCCCTTATGTTCATCTGTTTCGTGTCTTAAATTCCTCATATGAGTGAAGGCATATGATATTTGTCTTTCTCTGACTATTTTCACTTAGCTATTTCACTGTTTCACTTATAATACCCTCTAATTCCAGCCACGTAGTTGCAAATGTCCATCACTTTTAGAAGCGAGAGTACATATATCTGAGGATCCTGATAGGATGAACAGTGTAAAGTATATGATGCTTAATAAGGAAGCTATCGTTATTAGTTATTGATTCACACCTGCTTTCTTCTAAATGTTTTATATGTTTAGACTTTAATCTGTTCCATTTTGAGTTGATTTTTGTTTATGTTATGAGGTAGAGGTCCACATTTATTCTTTTGCATGTGAATATCCTGGTTGTTTGAGAATTTCCTTTTTTTAAATCTTATTTTGTTTCTTATTTTGAGAGAGAGAGAGACTGTGAGCAGGGTGGGGGCAAAGAGAATGGGGGAGAGAATTCCAAGCAGGCTTCTCACTGTCAGCATAGAGCCTGACATAGGGATCGAACTCACAAACCGTGAGATCCTGACCTGAACCAAGATCAAGAGTCAGTTGCCCAACCGACTGAGCCACCCAGGCACCCCCTGTTTGAGCACTTTCTTGAAGAGACTATTCTTTTTCTGTTGAATGATCTTGGCACCCTTGTCAAAATTATTTGGCCATAAATCTGAGGGTCTATTTCTGGACTTTCAATAACATTTTATTGGTCTATGTGTCTATCCTTTTCTGCAAGTGCCGCAAAAATCTTGATTATTGTAGCTTTGTAGTAAGTTGTGAAATCCGGAGTGTGAACCCTGATTTGTTCCTCTTTTTCAAGATTGTTTTGACTATTCTGGTTCCCTTTCATTTCCATATGAATTTTAGGACAAACTTGTCACTTCCTGCAAAGAAGGTAGCTTGGATTTTGATAGCGATTACATTGAATTTATAGATTAATTTGGGGAGTATTGACATCTAATATTAAGTCTTCCAATCCATGAACACGGGATGTTTTTCCATTTATGTAGGTATTCTTTAATTTCTCTCAATGATGTTTTATAGTTTTCAGTATCAAGTCTTGTACTTAAAAAAAGTACTCCTAAGTATTTTTAATATTGCTTATTATTATTATTGTTATTATTAAAGTGAGATCTGTGCCCAATATGGGGCTTGAACTCATGGCCTGATGTCAAGAGTTGCATGCTCTACTGATAGAGCCAGTGAGCACCTGGTGCCTTATTTTTATTGTGGGAAAATAGATACAACAAAAAGTTTTGTCACTGTAACCATTAAGTATACATTTTAATGGCATTAAGTACATTCATAAAATGTTGTGCAACTTTCACCATTATCTATTTATAAAATTGTTCCTCTGGTAATTGTCCTCTTCCCCTCCCCTATCCAAACTTTATATATAATTGACATATAACATTGTGTAGATTTAAGGTATACAATGTGCTAATTTGATATACTTATAAATTGCAAAATGATTACCACCATCGTGTTTACTAACACTTCCATCAGATCTCATAATTACCATTTCTTTTTTGTGGTGAGAGCATTTAAGAACTGTGCTCTCAGCAAGTTTCAAGTATATATTATTTTTAACTTAATATTAATCATGTAATCAGTATGCTGTACATTAGATCCCCAGAACTTATCCATCTGATAGTTGGAAGTTTGTACTCTGTCATGAATATCTCCCCATTTCCCATACTCTCCATTCCCTGGTAACCACCACTCTGTTTATATGAGTTTAGGCTTTTTATTTTTATTTTATTTATTTAAAAAATTTTAATGTTTATTTTTGAGACACACACACACACACACACAGAGCATGAGCAGAAAGGGGCAGAGAGAGAGGGAGACAGAATCGGAAGCAGGCTCCAGGCTCTGAGCTGTCAGCAAAGAGCCCTATGTGGGGCTTGAACTCATGAGCCTTCAAGCTGTGAGATCATGACCTGAGCTGAAGTTGGCCACTCAACTGACTGAGCCACCCAGGAACCCCAAGTTTAGTTTTTTTTAGATTCTACATAAGAGGCATGTAAGTGAGATTATACTGTGTTTGTCTTTCTTCGACTTACTTCACTTAACAGTGCCTTCAAAGTCCATCCATGTTGTTGCAAATGGCAAGATATCATACTTTTTTAATGGCTAAGTAATGTTCCATTGTGTGTATTTGTGTGTGTGTGTGTGTATGTGTGTGCGTATACACACTTAACTGACTGAGCCACCTGGGCGCCCCCCCTGAATTTCATCTTTTTTTTTTTTTAATGTTTATTTTATTTTTGTGTGAGAGAGAGAGACAGAGCACGAATGGGGTAGGAGCAGAGAGAGAGGGAGACACAGAATTCAAAGCGGGCTGCAGGCTCTGAGCTGTCAGCACAGAGCCTGACGCGGGGCTTGAACCCATGAACCGTGAGATTGTGACCTGAGCCAAAGTCGGACACTTAACCAACTGAGCCACCTAGGCACCCCTGATTTTAATCAATAAACAGGAGAACCTTGGTTTGCGAGCCTAATTCGTACCAGAAGCATGCTTGTAACCCAGAGCACTCATTTATCAAAGCAAATTTCAAGAACCATTGGCCCAGTTGTTATCATGTGACATTTGGTGTCAACATACTATTCATATTGCAAGACATCACTCATTTATCAAGTTTAAATTTATTAGAAATGTTGGCTCGTTTTGCGGAACACTCAGAACAAGTTACTTGCAATTCAAGATTTTACTGTACTTAATTTTACTGCTTTTGTACTTCCTACTTTTCTTACTGCTGCTTATGATCTTTCCTTTCTACTCAGAGTTCTTTAACTTTTCTTGGGGCTCATTTAGTGGTCATGTATTCCTTTAACTTTTGTTTGAGAAACTCTTTATTTCTTCTTCTATTCTGAATCCTAGCCTTGTTGGAGAGAGTATTCTTTGCTGCAGGTGTTCTTCTTTTAGCACTTTGAATATGTCATGGCATTCCCCTCTGGCCTGTGAGGTTTCTGGTGAAAAATCAACTGTTAGTCTTACGGGGGTTTCTGTTGTATGTAACTGTTTTCTTCTTTCTTACTGCTTTTAAAATTCTCTGGTTGGGGCGCCTGGGTGGCTCAGTCCGTTAAGCGTCCGACTTCAGCTCAGGTCATGATCTCGCAGTTCATGGGTTCGAGCCCCACGTCGGGCTCTGTGCTGATAGCTAGCTTAGAGCCTGGAGCCTGTCTTCAAATTCTGTGTCTCCCTCTCTCTCTGACCCTGCCCTGCTCACACACATACACACTCTCTCTCAATCTCTCTCAAAAATAAATAAAACATAAAAAAAATTCTCTGGGTATCACTACTTCTTGCCATTTATTTTTTTAAATGTTTATTTATTTATTTTGAGAGAGAAAGAGCTTGTGTGCACAAGTGGGTAAGGGGCAGAGGGAGAGGGAGAGAATCCCAAGCAGGTTTTGCTGTGTCAGCTCACAGCCTGACATAGTGCTCGATCTCATAAACCATGAAATCATGACCTGAGCTGAAATTAAGAGTTGGATGCTTA
Organism: Crocuta crocuta; assembly: GCF_008692635.1. Classification (NCBI taxonomy): domain Eukaryota; kingdom Metazoa; phylum Chordata; class Mammalia; order Carnivora; family Hyaenidae; genus Crocuta; species Crocuta crocuta. Next base: position 3,521,126 of record NW_027529573.1, read on the forward strand.
ATCTACTGAGCCATCCATGTGCCCCACTACTTTTCGTCCTTATAGTTGCTGTGTCTTGGTGAGGATGTCCATGGGTTGATTTTATTGGTGGATCTTTGTGCCTCCTTCATCTGGGTGTCTGTTTCCTTCCCCAGATTAGAGAAGTTTTCAGCTATTAATTTTTCAAATAAATTTTCTGCCCTGTTTCCTCTCTCTTGTACTTCTGGGATCCCTATAACATGAATGTTATTATACTTGATTGTCTTGCTGAGTTCCTTAAGTCATTTTTCATTTATTATTTTTCTCTCTCCTGTGCAGCTTGATTGCTTTCCATTACACTGTCCTCCAAGTCGCTGATCCATTTTTCTGCTCTCTCTAGTCTGCTATTCATTCCCTCTAGTGTATTCTTAATTTCAGTTATTGAGGTATTCATCTCTGATTGGATCTTTTTTTTATATTTTCTATATCTTTGTTAAGGGTCGCATGAGGTCCTCCACTCTTTTCTTACGTCCAGTGAGTATCTCTTTGATCATTATCTTATTATTATTTTTTTTTTTAGGTTTATTTATTCTGAGAGAGTGTGTGTAAGCAGGGCAAGTGCAGAGAGAGAGGGAGAGAGAGAATTCCCCAGCAGGCTCCATGCTGTCAGCACAGAGCCCTATGTGGGGCTCAACCTCATGAACCATGAGATCTTGACCTGAGCTGAAATCAAGAGGCAGATGCTTAATCGACTGAGCCACCCAAGTGCCCCGATCATTCCTTTAAATTCTCTATTAAGCATATTACTTATCTTTGTTGCAGTTAGCTCTTTTGCTGTGAATTTGTCCTATTATTTCATTTGGAAAGTATTCATCAGTCTCCTCATTTTGTTTGACTCTGTGTTTCTATGTATTAGGAAAGTCAAATACAATTACTTCTGCTCTTGGAAGTAATGGGTTTAGGAAGAAGAGGCCATGTAGTGCTCTGCAAAACAGTGTTCCTTGATCACCAGAACCTGGAGCTTCAGGGTGTCTCAAATTTGTGTTTCCTGTACCCTACTGTTGTGGTTGAGCTAATTTTTCCTTCACTCCAGTCATCTGTATGTAATGGCGGTCTTTGCCTGTTGTGGGCAGGGATTGGTCCCTGTGTTGTTAGTGGGCCAATTTGAGGGCTTCAGTTGAGTCAGACCAGCCGCTTGCCAGAAATGAGGTAGCATCAGACTGCAGGGCACATTCTGTGTGTTGTCTCCGGAGAATCTTTCATTGGTGGGTGGGGCCTGCAGTCAGACCAGATGTCTGCTCCCCGCCCACTGCTGAGGCCCTAGTTGGACTGGTGTGTATGGTTATTATCTTTCCCTCCCCACAGTGCGGGGAGTCACTTTGGAGTGGCGCTGGCCCTTGTCAGGGCCGCTTGCACACTGCTAGGCTTGTGGCACCACTTTGAATGGGCTCCAGCCAAGGCCTATTAGAGGGTGGCAGGTGTACAGGGGAACATGGGTGCATGGTGTTAGCAAATCGTAGGTCTGCTATGGGAGGGGACCTCGAGCCTGGACCTGGCTGGAGCAGGCGCATCCACAGGAGAACTTGGGGCAGTGTGGTGCTGTTAATAACTAGGTACCAAGTGTCGGTGCTGCAGGGATTCCTGTAGGTGTAGATGTTTTTGTGTGTAGGCTGAGGGGTGGGGGAGGAAAGTGGTGCCTGTCAGCTCCTCTCTTCCCGGAGAGAAGGCTTCCAAACATCCCTGCCCCTCCAGTGTTTGCTCTGAGATTAGTAGAAGTCCTTCCTGTGTGACTCAGGGACTTTTCAGATTGCTGCTTCTGCGCCATATCTCTGCGGTGCTCTTTGTTGTACTGTCTCCTTAAGGGTAAGGACTCAGTTTCCTCTCAACCCTCCCAGCAAGACTGCTGAGTTTTAAAGTTCCAGGTGTTAATCCCTACTGATTGTAACAACTTGGGAAATTACACCCCTCTGTTTTCAAAGCCATATGTTAGAGGGATTCGTCTTCCCCTATGCATGCTCCCCAGTGTGAAGGTCTGTTTCTTTCCTTTCTTTGTGCCACAGTGTCCCTACCTTGTGGACAGTCCCGTGAGTCTGTTTGGCTCCCTTCCGCATCTCTGCCCTTCCTCCTCTCATTGATATGACTTCTTTTCTACATTTAGCTGGGGAGGGTCTGTTCTGCCAATCTTTGGGCTGTTTTCTGAGTTATTTACACTAATGTGGGTTATCTAGTTGTATCTGCTATGAGGGAAGCTTAGGGGACTCCTACTTCAGCAGCTTCCCATGGAAGTCTCTATGATTAATATTTTAAGGAGCCACTAAACTGTTTTCCTCAGCAGCTGCATCGTTCTGTATTCCCACCAGCGATGTGTGAAGGTTCCAACTTCTCTACATTTTGCCCTGACTTAATACGTGTCATTTTAATTATAGTCATTCTAGTAAGAGTGAAATGATATCTCATTGTTGGTTTTTTAAAATTTGTTTTTGTTTTTAAGTGTTTATTTTTGAGATAGAGATTGTGTGTGTGCACGAGTGGGTGAAGGGGCAGAGAGGGAGAGAGGCAGAGGATCTGAAATGGACTCTGCACTGCTATCACAAAGCCCCATGCGGGGCTTGAACTCATGAACCATGAGATCATGACCTGCGCTGAAGTCAAATCTTTAACCGAGTCACCCAGGCAACCCCTCATTGTGGTTTTGATTTGCATTTTTCTGATGACTAATGATAATTAAAAAAATTTTTTTTTTTTTTTTTATATTTTATTTATTTCTAGGAGAGAGAGAGANCAGAGCCCAACGAGGGGCTCGAACTCACAGACTGCGAGATCATGACCTGAGCTGAAGTCAGACACTTAACTGACTGAGCCACCCAGACGCCCCTGACTAATGATAACTGAACATCTTTTCATGAGTTTATTGGCTATTTTATATCATCTTTGGGGAAATTTCTATTCAGAGCCTTTGTTAATTTTAATTGGATTGTTTATCTTTATAGCTGATCTGTAAGTATTCTTTATATATTCTAGATATAAATGCCATATCAGATACATGTTTTGCAAATATTACTTCCATTCTTTGAGTTTCTTTTTTGCTTTCTTTTTTTCTTTGTCTTTAAAAAAAATTTTTTTTTTAATATTTTATTTATTTCTAGGAGAGAGAGAGAGACAGCGTGAGCAGGGGAGGGTCAGAGAGAGAGGGAGTCACAGACTGAAACAGGCTCCAGGCTCTGAGCTGGCAGTCAGCACAGAGCCCGATGCGGGGCTCGAACCCACGAACTGCGAGATAATGACCCAAACGAAAGTCGGACGCTTAACCGACTAAGCCACCCAGGCGCCCCTTTCTTTGTCTTTTTTAAAGTTTATTTATTTTAAGAGAGAGAGAGAATTCCAAGTAGACTCTGCACGGTGCAGAGTCTGATGTGGGGCTTGAACTCATGAACTGCGAGATCATGACCTGAGCTGAAACCAAGAGCCAGGCACTCAACTGACTGAGCCACCCAGGTGCTCTTCTTTTTCATTTTCTTGGTGATGTTCTTTGATACACTACTTTAAACTTGAATTGTGGCCAATTTCTCTCTTGTCACTTGCGCTTTTAGTATCATATCTAAGAAGGCATTGCTTAACTCAAGATTACAAGGCTGCATTATTCTTCTTTCTACTTTGAGTTTTATAATTATGCTTCCTACTATAGTTAGCCTTTGATTCTGGGTGAGTTGATTTTTTTTTTAAATATTTTTATTTCTAAGGGAGAGAGAGAGAGAGAGACAGCATGAGCAGGGGAGGGTCAGAGAGAGAGGGAGATACAGACTCTGAAATAGGCTCCAGGCTCTGAGCTGGCAGTCAGCACAGAGCCCGACGCGGGGCTTGAACCCACGAACCGCGAGATCATGACCTAAGCGAAAGTCGGACGCTTAACCGACTAAGCCACTCTGGTGCCTCTGAGTTGATTTTTGTATATGGTGTTAAGTAAGAGTTCTAACTATTGTTTTGAATGTGGATATCTACTTGTCCTAATACCATTTCTTGAAAGACTATTCTTTTCCCAGTGAATTGTGTTGGCACTCTTTTTCAAAATTAGTTGACTGTAAATCTGATTTATTTTTGCTCCTTCCTTTCTTCCCCATTCATCTATTGTTTGTCCTTATGCTAGTACCATAACACCTTGATGATGGTAGCTTTGGAGTAAGTTTTTCTTTTTTTTTTAAAATGTTTTTTATTTATTTTTGAGAGTCAGAGATAGCATGAACAGGGGAAGGTCAGAGAGAGAGGGAGATACAGAATCTGAAGAGAGGCTCCAGGCTCTGAGCTGGCTGTCAGCACAGAGCCCGATGTGGGGCTCGAATCCATGAACTGTGAGATCATGACCTGAGCCAAGGTTGGACGCTTAATGGACTGAGCCACCCAGGTGCCCCTGGAGTATTAGTAAGTCTTTTAACTTTGTACTTCATTTTCGCGATTATTTTGGATATTCTCATCTTCATATTAACATAAGAATTTTAGTTTCAGCTTGTTAATTTCTTCAAAGAAGGCAGCTGGGATTTTGACAGGGATTGTTGTGTACATCAGTAGTTTGGGCATTTTGCTATCTTTGCAACAGTATGATTTATTTAATTAAAAAATATTTTTAATGTTTAATTTTGAGAGAGAGAGTGCAAGCGAGAGAGAGCCAGAGAGGGAGACACAGAATCTGAAGCAGGGTCCAGGCTCTGAGCTGTCAGCACAGAGTCCAACGTGGGGCTTGAACTCATGAACTATGAGATCATGACCTGAGCCAAAGTCATCGCTTAACTGTCTGAGCCACCTGGGTGCCCCATCTGTGAACATTTATAAAAGTCTTTCAAATTCTTTCTCAGCAATATTTTATAGTTTTTAGAGTATTAGACTTGCACTTTTCTTTGTTAAACTTATTCCTAAGTATTTTATTCTTTTTATGCTATCATAAATGTACTTATTATTATTTTTAAATAATTTAAATATGTTTTTCAACTCTACATCCAATATGGGGTTTGAACTCATGACCCCACATCTAAAGAGTCACGTGCTCTACTGACTAAGCCAGTTAGCTGCCCCAAAAGGAAATATTTTTAAATTTCATTTTAGGTTTGTTCATTGCTTGTGTATAGAAGTACAAGTGGGTTTTTTTGTTTTTTTTTTTTTTATATTGATCATGTATTCTCTAATGTTGCTGAACTTGTTAATTAGATCCAATAGTTTTTAGTGGGTTATTTATTTATTTATTTAATTTCTGAGAGAGAGACACACACACACACACACACACACACACAATGTGAGCAGGGGAGGGTCAGAGAGAGAGGGAGACACAGAATCTGAAACAGGCTTCAGGCTCTAAGCTGGCAACTCAGAACCCGACGCGGGGCTCAAACCCACGAACCGTGAGATCGTGACCTGAGCCGAAGTTGGACGCTTAATCGACTGAGCCACCCAGGTGCCCCAGTGGGTTCTTTAGTATTTTCTGCGTAATTTGTTATTTGTGAATAGAGATAAACTTGCTCCTTCTTTCCTTTCAGTGCCCTGATTTGAACCTCTAATACAATGAAATGAGGCAGCTGGATTGCTCAGTTGGTTAAGCATCTGACCCTTGGTTTCGGCTCATGTCATGATCTCTTGGTTCATGGGATTGAGCCCCCATGTTGGGCTCTGTGCTGACAGTTTGAATCCTGCTTGGGATTTTCTCCCTCTCTCTCTGTCTCTCCCCCATGCTCTCTCTCAAAAATAAATAAATAAACATTTAAATAAACATTGTAAGAGCAGATATTCTTGTCTTGTTTCTAATGATAGGGGAAAGCTTTCACTATGATGTTAGCCATGAGTAGTTCAATGAATGCTTTTTCTCAGGGTGAAGAAAGAAGTTCCCTCCTATTCCCAGTTTATTGAACGGTTGTCATTGTGGTTTTTAATTGTGAAGGATATTGGATTTTGTCAAAACCTTTTTCTGTCTACTGAGATGGTCTTGTGGTTTTTCTGTATTGTACTGTGATTGTGTGTTACATTCATTATTTTTCAGATACTAACCCAATCATGTTTTCCTGGGTTAATTCTCACTTGGTCATATCTAACCCGTTTTACATGTTGCTGGATTTGGTTTGCTGAGACACGTCGGTCTATAGTTGTCTTCTGATATCTTTGCTTTTGGTGTAAGAGTATTGTATTGGTAGCCTCAGAATGAGTTGAGAAGGTTCCCACCTCCTGTATTTCTTGGAAGAGTTTAGAAATTGATGTTCTTTTTTTTTTTCAAAAATTTTAATGTTTATTTAATTTTGAGAGAGAGAGAGGGAGAGACAGAGCATGATCGGGGGAGGGGCAGAGAGAGAGGGAGACAGAATCCAAAATAGGATCCAGGCTCTGAGCTGTCAGCACAGAGCCCGACTCGGAACTCAAGAACTGTGAGATCGTGACCTGATCCTAAGTTGGACACCCAACTGACTGAGCCACCCAGGTGCCCCGGTATTAGTTCTTTAAATGTTTGGTAGAATTTAAAATGAAGCTATCTTTTAGACTGCCTGGCTCAGTTGGTGGAGCATGTGACTCTTGATCTTAGGATTGTGGGTTCCAGCCCCACACTTGGTGGAGAGATTACTTAAAAATAAAATATTAAAAAAAAAACAACCCAGCTTTTGGTTTCATTCTTTTTTTTTTTAATTAAAGTTTATGTATTTATTTTGAGAGAGCGTGAGTGGGGAGAGGAGCAGAGAGAGAAGGAGAGAATCCAAGCAGGCTCTGCTCAGTGTGGAGCTTGAAACAGGGCTCAATCCTCTGATTGTGAGATCATGACCTGAGCTGAAACCAAGAATTGGACACTCAACTGACTGAGCCACCCAGGCACCCTAGTTTCATTGATTTTCTTTTTTTTTTTTTTTTAATTTTTTTTTAATGTTTTATTTATTTCTAGGAGAGAGACAGCATGAGTAGGGGAGGGTCAGAGAGAGAGGGAGTGACAGACTCTGAAACAGGCTCCAGGCTCTGAGCTGGCAGTCAGCACAGAGCCCGACGCGGGGCTCGAACCCACGAACCGTGAGATCATGACCTAAGCGAAAGTCGGACGCTTAACCAACTAAGCCACCCAGGCGCCCCTCATTGATTTTCTTAATTTTCTTTGTATTTTCTTTTTTTTTTTAGTTTTTAAAAATGTTTTATTTATTTCTGAGAGAAAGAGAGGCAGCGTGAGCAGGGAAGGGCCAAAGAGAGAGGGAGACACAGAATCCGAAGCAGGCTCCAGGCTCCGAGCTAGCTGTCAGCACAGAGCCCGACGCGGGGCTCGAACCCACGAACCGTGAGATCATGACATGAGCTGAAGTTGGACGCTTAACCGACTGAGCCACCCAGACGCCCCAGTATTTTCTATTTCATTTATTTTTGCTCTGATTTTTTAGAGAGGGAGAGTGTGCAAATGTGCATGGGGCAGAGGGGAGAGAATCTTAAGCAGAATCCACACTCAGTGTACAGTCTGATGCGGAGCTCAGTCTCACAACTGTGAGATCATGACCTGAGCTGAAATTAAAAATTGGATGCTTAACCTACTGAGCCACTCAGGTGCCCCTCTGCTTTGATTTTTATTATTTTTCCCTCTGTTTTAGATTTTATTTGCTTCTCTTTTCCAGTATCTTAAGGAAGGTTAGTGTATTGACATAAAATCTTTATTTTGTAACTTAGACATTAACAACTATAAATTTCCCTAAGAAATGCTTAAGCTGCATCTCATAAGTTTTGGTATGTTGTTTTCTCATTTCATTCATTTCAAATTATTTCCTAATTTTCCTTAATGATTTTTTTCTTTGTCCCTTTGGTGTTTTTAGTTAATTCTGCTTAAATGGGAATTTACTAAATTTCTTTGTATTTTTGAGCTCTAATTTCATTACATTGTTATTGAAGAACATACTTTGTGTGATTTCCGTATTTTTATGTTCATTAAGTGAGTTTCTTGCTCTAGTTTATGTTCTGTCTTGGAGAATATTTTTCATGTGCATTTGAGAAGAATGCATATTTTCTTTTTGTTGGCTGGAGTGTTGGGACTATATTTAAATTTCAAAATAATCCTATTGGAGACTATTTTTATTCTTACCCCCATTTTACAGAAGAGCAAGGCTCTAAGCCTCAGTTGATTGATTAACTTGTCTACAGTCTTATATAGCCCAGAGTTGGCAGAGACAAGATTTAATCCTACACCTTTTCAGACTTTAAACCTATGTTCTTAACCTGCCATTGAGAAAGAAGTTAAGTGTTCATTAAGAAAAGTGATGAAAGCTAGCAACCAAAGGAAACTGTGGAGCCCAAGGGAAGCTTGTTCCTGTTTGAACTGAGTGTGAGAGAAATTGGTAGAGGTAGAGATTAAAAATACTTGAGTAGGAAGAAAATAAGGGCGAGAGTGTAGCTTAAGGGCTGGGGCTGGGAAAGTGAGAGTGCTGTAGTCAGAAAGACATGGATGGGTTCAAGTCCTAGCTCTGTCGCTATCTAGTGGTGTGACCTCAGGCAAGTGATGCTACCTATCTGAGCCTCACCATCCTCATCTGTAAAATGGGGAGGCAGGGGAAATATTAAAGCAAAGGTGAAGATGAGAGGCCAAAGATCAGAACTGAATGGGGATCAAAGGGAGAGATGGGTTAACTTTTCCAGATGGCTTTAATTTTTTTTGTCTGTGATATAGGATCCTCTGAGAGGGAAGACAGGGGATTTGAACTTCAGAGAGATCTAGAATCCCTAGTAAAAGAAAAACACTTACCTAAATTTTCTTCTTCTTTCTTTCTTTCTTTTTTTTTTAAACTTACCTAATTTTCAGTTCACTTGCCAAAACCGATGTATCTGTTGCTCTCCCTACACACTCTCTCGCCTGCACCCCTTTCTTCTCTCCTGGGAAGATGGACCTGTCCTTCCCTGGGTTCATACCCCTCATTACCTTACTGAGAGATTCTGGTCCCCTCGCCTCCTCCCTTGTTCTCCCTGCCCTCCTCCTGGAGGGCACACATCTGCCTGGGGGTCTCCTGATCAGCAAAGGTCAGAACAGGTCCTTCTGTAGGTGGCCACTTCTTAGAGTCTCTGTCTGCCATCCTTGGCCTGTTAGTGTCCTGGTGAATTCTCCATGCCTTTCCTTTTCCCAGCTGGTGCAGAAGTTCCACACGTCTAGTAGAAATACGTGGTTCATTTATTCCTTCCCCTATTAACAGATACTTAGGTTGTTGCCAGTTTTTGTTCCTGTAAGCAAGACTCCAGTGAACATCCTGGTGGTTATCTCTTGGGTCAATTGGCAAACATGCCTCTAGAGTAGAGACTGAGTTGAATTGCTGGGTCTTCGAGTCGGCATGGCTTTATTCTGTAATGGGTAATGCCATATTGCAAAGTGTCTATATATTCTTTTCCTTTTATTTTTATATTAATTGTAATTCACAACACATTATTTGCAACTTGCTTTTCATACTAAGCATTGTATCTTAGATATACTTATCTCAGAATGTAAAGATTCTCATTCCTTTTTATAGATATGTAAGTTGTTTTTAAAGTTATCCCTTACTAATGGGGATTTAAGATGTTTGTAATCTTTTGCTATAAAAATAATGCTAAAGTGAATAACCTGTTAGTTTTTTCCTTTTATCTTTTCATAATACAGATGCTTCTATCAATGGGATAAATCCCTAGGAGTGGAGTTTCTGGGCTAGTATGTGTGTTTATGTAATTTTTAAAAATAGATGTGTGGCATGCCTGGGTGGCTCAGTAGGTTAGGCGTTCAAGTCTTGATTTCAGCTCAGGTTATGATCTCACAGTTCGTAAGTGTGTGTGCATACTCTCTCTCTCAAAATAAATAAAGAAATTAAAAAAAAACATATATTATGGTGAAATGCACATGACATAAAATTAACCACTTTATTTTTCTTTAACTTTTTTTTCTGAGTTTATTTATTTGATTGATCTCTGCACCCAGTGTGGAGCTCAAATTCGTGACCCTTCAGTCAAGAATTACACGCTCTTCTGACTGAGCCAGCCAGGTGCCCCAAATTAACCATTTTAAAGTGAACAGTTCAGTGCCATCACAACTTTGTCTAGTTCTGAAATACCTCTATTACTCCAAAATAAAATCCTGTACGTATTAAGCAGTTACTTCCCTTTCCTTTCTCTTCCTGCCCTTGGCAACCAGCAATCTGTATTTCATTTCTATGGATTTAACAATTCTGAATATTTCATATAAATGGAATCATACAACTCATGTTTTTTTTGTGTGTGTGTCTGGCTTCTTCTAATGTTTTCAAGGTTTATACATATTGTGGCATATATGAGTTGTAGCATTTTTTTAATGGCTGAATAATATTCCATTATTGGGGCACCTAGTTAACTCTGTCAGTAGAGCATGAGACTCTTGATATCAGGGTCGTGAGTTCAATCTCCACGTCAGGTGTGGAGCCTACTTAAATATATATATATGTATGTATGTATGTATATATTTTTAGAATATATGTATTCTATTGTATGTAAATACAATTGTTTAATCCGTTCATCCATCAAGAGACATTTGGGTTGTTTCTATGACTTGGCTATTGTGAATGGTACTGGTATGAACACTTGTGTACAAGGATTTATTAGGGTACCTGTTTTCAGTTCTTTTGGGTATATACTGAGGAGTGGAAATGCTGAGTTGTGAGGCAATTCTATGTTTAACTTTTTAAGGAACCACAAACTGTTTTCCACAGTGGCTGTATCGTTTTACATTCTCACCAGCAGTGTATGAGGGTTCTGATTTCCTTGCGTCCCTGCCAACACTTACTATTTTCTTTCTTTCTTTCTTTTTTTTTTTTTAAAGTAGGCTCCACACTCATCGCAGAGCTCAATGCAGGGCCTGAACTCATGACCCTAAAATCAAGACCTGAACTGAGATTGAGAGTCAGATGCTCAACCGATTGAGCCATCCACGCACCCCTATTTTCCTTTTTTAAAAATATATAGCCATCTTCATCCATGTGACGTGGTTGCATATGTAATTTTGATAGATCTTGCCAAATTATCATCCTTGGACTACAAATTATATTTGGTATATAAATTACATTCTTAACTGGCAATGTAACAGTTTCTTCATAACTCTTGCCAACATAGAATAATATGTAACTCTTTGATTTTTGTTAATCTGATAGTTGGAACACGAAATCTTTTGTGTGTGTGTTTATTTATTTTGAGAGAGAGAGAGAGCACAAGCAGGGGAGGGTCTTCTCGGCCCTACTCCACTTGTGCTCTGTCCATCACTCTCTCAAAAAATAAACATTAAAAAAAAATAGTTGCATGCTCTACCAGGTGCCCCTGGTTTTTAAAGTTTAAAAAATTTAAAAAATTTTTTACCTTGGCCATTTTTTTCTTATGTTTGAGCCATTTCTATTTCTGTCTCTTGTAAATTGTCTCTTCATATCCTTTACCCATTTTTACTGGATTGTCTTTTTTTTTTAATTTGTAGGAACTTGACACATTTCTGGGAAATTAGTACTTTGTGATATGAGTTGCTAATACTTTGCCTGGTCTGTCTTTATCAACCTTTACTTGCCTACTATATTCATTGTCCTCGGTGCTGGAACCCTAGCACAGGAGACCCAAGGCTGCCCTCCTGGAGTTTGTTCTGCAAGGGGTGTGCGGGGAGAAGATATGTAAATAATCAAGATAACTTCTGATTACGGTCTATACTTAGAGGGAAACAAAACCAGATGTCATTATGATATCGGGTGATGTGGTAGGCTGCTAATACAGAAAGCCGAGTGGAAGATGATAGTTTGACTCCAGACACAAAGGCAAGATAGCTATACAAGTAGCTGGGAACAGAGAATGCAAAGGCCACAGGGTGGGGGGTTGAACCCGACATATTTGGGCAGTGGAAGGCACCAGAGGGACTAAGTAGGTTGATCAAGGGGAGAGGTGCAAGGTGAGGCTGGGAGGGGAGGAGGGGCTAGATCCTGAGTATCTAGCCTGGCATAGGGAGGAGAGCACATTTTATACTAAGTACCATGGGAAACCTCAGGAGGGTCATGAGTAGGAAGTTACTCGATTTTAAGTGTTTTTTGAAATCATTAATAATTGCTTGAGAACTTTTAATGACTGCTCGTTATTTCATAGGTATGTATAAGTCAGGGTTTATTGAACTCATTGGAAAATTGTTCTTTTCCTCTTCCCTCATTTTTATTCCTATACCATTTTGGTAAAGGTATCTGTAAGCTTGATTGCTTTCTTAGGTTATTGTCCTACAATTACATTTTATGGGCAGTTTTTGAAGGTGTTTGATGCATGAAATTTGACAGCACTCCAGTGTGTACTTTTGTGTTACAGAGTGTGTTAATGACAGCTACTGGTTTGGGAGAGACAGAAGCTGCGAATACTGCTTTGATGAGCCACTGCTGAGAAGAACAGATAAATACCGGACTTACAGCAAGAAGCACTTTCGGATTTTCAGAGTAGGTGACAGAAATCTGTCTGTTTGGGAGAATTGGTAATCTCGTCCTTAACCCTGAGATATCTTAGCACTGTCACTCCCCACTGTTAAAACTTTGAAATAAAATGTTCTCTATTTTAGGAAATGGGTCCCAAAAACTCTTACATCGCATACATAGAAGATCACAGTGGGAATGGAACCTTTGTAAATAGAGAGCTTGTAGGGAAAGGAAGACGCCTTCCTTTGAATAACAATTCTGAAATTGCACTTTCAGTGTGGAGTAATAAAGGTAACATTACTCTCTTCTGGTTACTGGATCTTTCTTTCCTCTCACGTAAAGAGAAGGTTGACATTGTGCCCTTTGCCAAGTATGTTTTAGGTAAATAAAGAAGGATGGTTAGTATTCAGGATTCAACTCAGTCTGGATGCATTCTTAAATTTGGAAAGATTTCTATCAAGACTAACTTTCTAAAGTGTAACTGCTTTGATAAATTTTATTTAAGGGTATATGTTGTCAATGGGATGATATTGCTTAAGATGGTTCATTGTTCACTGATTGATGCAGTTTGTACCACATCAGTCTTAGATATGAGTGAGCTGTTCTAGGCCATTAATTCTTCTCCCTCCCTCCCTCTTTCCTTCTTCCCTTCCTTTCTTCATTCTTCCCTTTCATTCTTTCCATTCATTAATTGCATATGTATTTATTGACGTTTGTTTATATGCCAGGCATTAATTAGGGTTTTTCTGTAAGAATCTCAGTTTAAACCTTCTGGCTTCATGGGGCGCCTGGGTGGCTCAGTTGGTTGAGTGTCTGACTCTCCATTTTGGCTCAGGTCATCATCTCACTGCTAGTGAGATGGAGCCCCGTGTCGGGCTCTGTGCTGACAGCACAGAGCTTGGGATTCTCTCTCTCCCTGTCTCTCTGCCCCTTCCCTTTGTGAATATATGTGCTCTCTCTCTCTCAAAATAAATAAACATTTAAAAAAACCCAAATGATTGATTGTCTGAAAGTTTTTATGTTTATTATCATCATCGGGCAGCATTTTATGAACAGCCACTCCTAAAACTTTACTAATATCACATCTAAAATGAGCAGTTGTCATTCAGCACAGAAAGAATTAAAGCCACCTGAAGAGTTAAATGTAATCTCACAGTAATTTTAAATCTTGGACAAAAGGAATACTTTTGTTTCTCTGATTAAAAAAAGACCAAACAAACCTGCAGAACTTCACAAAACTATCTGAGGGTTGAATGAATGGGAAGAGAGTGTGTGTGTGGGTAATACCTTAAAAATAATAGATGTCTACGGGGTGCCTAGGTGGCTCAGTTGGTTAAGTGTCCGACTTCGGCTCAGGTCATGATCTGGTTTGTGGGTTCAAGTCCCACTTTGGGCTCTGCACTGACAGTGTGGAGCCTGCCTTGGATTCTCTTTCCCTCTCTCTCTGCCCCTCTCCCGCTCATGTGTGTGTGCTTTCTCCCTCTCTCAAAAAAAAAAAAAAAAATGATGTCCACAAATGCTGTCCCACAGATCCTGGTCCCGTGGTTCCAGAGATTTAAAAAATCTTGCTTAGGGGAGCCTGGGTGGCTCAGTCGGTTAAGTGTCTGACTTCAGCTCAGGTCATGATCTCACGGTTCGTGGGTTCGAGCCCCGCGTCGGGGTCTGTGCTGACAGCCAGTTCAGAGCCTGGAGCCTGTTTCGGATTCTGTGTCTCCCTCTCTCTCTGACCTTCCCCTGCTCACGCTGTCTCTCTCTCTGTCTCTCAGAAATAAATAAAAAACATTAAAAAAATTTTTAAAAATTTTGCTTAGGCATTTCTTATGCAGTCTTCAGACTGGCATCTGGGAATGATGGCCATACTGGACATCCTAAAGTGCATTTTATGACAGTTTTCCCTGTTTCTATTTTGTTTTCAATCTGATCATTGTAGTCAGGGCAGCTGCATAGGGTTTTGCTGTTTGAGAGCACCTTGTGCAGGCGACATCTGAATGCTGAAATTTGGCCCATCTTACTTGACAAGCTGTGTGCCACCTTTTCCTAGTTGGTCTATCTACAGGGCAACTTTTCTGCTTTGAACAGATGTGTTGTATGGGCTAAAGGCGGCCTTCATTGAAATAGATCAGACTTGCACTCTGCAGATGGCATTCAGTTTATTGACATTTTATTGGGCATTTGCTATTTGTACTTTAATGTAAAAATCCAGATTGCTTTGAAAAAGGTGGACTGTCTGGCCATACTGAGCCTAATTCCATAACTGGAGGACTTGCCAGTGCTCAGTAGAGCCCGTCTGTTTTAGATGGGCAGTGTGTTTTCCCCATTCAGGTGCTCACTGCTCCATGTTGTCTTACATCCAACCCAGCCTTCCCTGTGTACGTGACCTTGGCTTATGTGGATAACTGGGTTTGCAGCTCTTGAAGTAGACCTTGACGTTTGCGTGATGTAGCCCTCCAGAGCCCCTCAAATTCCTGGGTTCTCAGATGCCACGGGAACATCTAGGTTCATAAATATCCCTGAACATAGAGAAACTGTTGAGTCTTGGTTTGCTGGCAGGTTTCATTAAGCACGCATGTGTCTGTCTTGAGCGGACCAGCCTGGAATGAAGCACACTCAGGCGGCTCAGATTTGTGCCAGAGACTGGAACTCTGGGTCACTCCAGGGAGGTCAAAACCTGTCGCCTGAATTCTGAGAAACTCAAGGGTCTTAACAAATTTCACTTTCAGGATATTGCAGGCAGCTGCAAATTTACAATTGATTTTGTATAGAATTGAAATACCGATAATTGATTGCAGCCTTGGCTCACGTGGATGGCTAAATTTTTAAATGAGTGGGGTTACTTTTTTCTTTTTTTGTCTGGAATACAGCCCAAATAATGGAGGAAAAGGGGATTTGGGGGAAAACACTATTTATTTAACTTTACAAGCAGTTTCAAGATGGTTTGCATTATAAAATGCCAGACATGTAAAGAGAAAATAATGCTCGTATGATGATGTATGGTCTAATTTTGGGGGGATGTTTATATGCCTAGAACATTTTTTTCTAAGCTCAAACTGATTGGTTTTTGGTTCTGGGTTTATGCTAATCTGCATGGATATTTTGTATTAGTTGAAATTGATGAATATTCTGAGGCTGAGAAATAGGAGTAGCATATATATATGGATTTCCTATACTAACATGAGATGATGCTGTGTATTTCTACTGAAGAATGAGATTTGACTGTCATCGTCCATGGGTTTCATAATGTGTGATAGCCTGGCTAACTAATTCCTTTATGGTTAGGTGTTAAATGTAATCGAAAACAGTTGTCTTATGTTCTATATGTTTACTAAATTTTAGGACCATTTTATCTTTAGCAAATGAATTAATGAGACCTATTTCTGCCCTTTTCCTCTTAGTTTTTGTATTTTTTGACCTGACTGTAGATGATCAGTCAGTTTATCCTAAGGAATTAAGAGACGAATACATCATGTCAAAGACTCTTGGAAGGTAAATTGTTTTTTGTTGTTATGGAAATTGCAGTTCATTTTATTCTAAACATTTGTCATTGATTAGGTTCTTGTTCCTGGTTTTATAACATTCATATTTGTAGAACAACTGTTTGTGATAGGCATGTTATTGATTTATTTGATTATGATCAATTGAAATGAATAGTTTTCTTTATAAATTTTATCTTTGATAGCTCAATAAAGTGGCTTTAAAAAACTTGGTATTCACAGGGGTGCCTGGCTTTTACTCAGTTGGAAGAGCATGCAACTTGATCTCAGGGTTGTGAATTGGAGCCCCATGTTGGGTGTAGAGTTACTTAAAAATAAATAATAACATTTAAAAAGTTGTTACATACCATACAATTCACCCATATAAAGGTGTACAATTTAGTGATTTTTAATTTTTTTAATGTTTATTATTTTTTAGAGAGAGAGAGAAAGAGAGAGTGGGAAAGGGGCAGAGAGAGAGGGAGACACAGAATCTGAAGCAGGCTCCAGGCTCTGAGCCCTCGGCCCAGAGCCAGATGTGGGGCTCAAACTCCTGAACCGCGAGATCATGCCGTGAGCCAAAGTCGGATGTTAAACCGACTACGCCACCCAGGTGCCCCAAAATAAATAATGTTTTTAATGCAGAATAATTATTTAAGTAAAGATTAGTGAGAAGAGAGGTGCTGTTTCACATTTTTGCATATCTCTTTGATATCTGGCTTACTAGAAAATGGCTAGATCCTGATATTTGCTTCTTTGTTCAGTCTGTTGTAATGTCACATGTCATGGAGCCTTTGGAAAACTCTGTATGCTCATGAGAGAATAAGGATGAAAAAGGCAATTAGTGTCTTAGTATTACTCTGCACATAGTTTGACTTTGTAAACACCCTGAAAGTGTCCTGGGGTTCCTTAGTGGTTACCTGATCCTACTTTGAGAACCACATCCTTAGGGACACCTTTACCGCATTGCACCATGNAAGTACAAATTAATAGAAGGAAATAGTCACCCATAAACTCAGACTCAAACACAGTGTACTCTTTATAACCATCTATGGGTGATATTTTAGTTTATGGATATTAAATTCAGTAACTCACTCTGTTTTCACATTTGCATTGGTGCTTGGAAGTTTATAGCCAGATTTGTGCCTACCCCTAAGAAATGTATAGGACTCTGATTTTTTCTAAGGGAGGATTCAACACAAATCTAACTTCTATCAGGTGACAGAAACAACTCACATGAGTCAGGTAAGAAGAGAAATTTACTGGCTCTTGTAACTAGGAGACACATGGGCATGGCTGATTTCAGGTGCGACTGGACCAGGTGGACTTTAGGGCTTTCTGTCATTGAATTCTGATGACCTGTGTGGCTGTATCTGTGGCTGGATTTAAGGGTCCTCCAGTGTTGCCAGGGCACTGGCTTCATCTTTTATTTTTTTTATTTTTATTTTTTTTTTAAGCAATGCTTTTTTTTTTTTTTATGTTTTATTTATTTCTAGGAGAGAGAGACAGCGTGAGCAGGGAAGGGTCAGAGAGAGAGGGAGTCACAGACGGAAACAGGCTCCAGGCTCTGAGCTGGCAGTCAGCACAGAGCCCGACGCGGGGCTCGAACCCACGAACCGCGAGATCATGACCTAAGCGAAAGTCGGACGCTCAACCGACTAAGCCACCCAGGCGCCCCACTGGCTTCATCTTTTAATTTAGCTACTATCAATTGTCTTCCTATAGATTTGCTTTCTCCATGTGGCAGAAAAAATGGCTTCCAGAAGCCCCACATTCATATTTTCTACCTTGTAGAAACCACTGCAGAGAGAACTTCCCCAACATCAGCATTTGATTCCAGGGGAAACGTTGTTTGGCTCCATTTTGGTTACATGGTCCATCCCGTGGTACTCTTATAGGCTCTCCGTTAGAGCTATATTGACTCAGGGAAGGTTTCTCAGGCAAAAGGTGACTGTTTTAGAAGGGGAATTAGAAAGTGTTTTGAGCAGATTTTAAAAAATAATAGTTACAGGGACCATTATGTCACACCATATACAAAAATTAACTCAAAAGGAAAAATAAAACTAAGTGTAAGAGATAAAGCTATAAAGCTGTAAAAAGAAAACAGGGGTAACTCTGATCATGAGGTGAAGTCGGACATTTAACTGACTGAGCCACCCAGGTGCCCTGGCAGTGGTTTTTTAATTATGGCATCAGAGGCACAAGCAACAAAGGAAAGAAAAATAGATAAATTAGACTTCATCAAATTTAAAAACTTTAGTGCATCAAGACATCATCAGAGGAGTGAAATACAACCCATGGAATGAGAGAAAATATTTGCAGATCATTTATCTGATAAGGATCTAGTACTCATAAAAAAGAACTATTATAACTCAACAATAAAAACAACCCAATTTACAAATGGGCACAGGATTTAAATAGACTTCTCCAAAGATCTACAAATGAGCAAAAACCATGTGAGAAGATGCTCAGCATCATTTATCATGAGGGAAATGCAAATCAGAACCACAGAGGATACTACTTCACAGCCCCTAGGATGACATTGGTAAAGAAGTGCAAGGTAGCAAGTGTTTGTGAGGATGTAGAGAAATCAGATCCCCTATACACTACTGGTGGGAAGGTAAGATGGTGTAGCCACTGTGGAAAATAGTTTCTTGGTTTCTCGAAAAGTTAAGCATAGAATTACCCTATGACCCATGATTCCCCTTTTGGGTATATAATACCCCTCCCCAGGTTGACAATAGGTGTTCAAGTAAAAATTTATGCATACATGTTCACAGCATGTACCCAAAAGGTGGAAACACCCCAAATAAATAGGTAAACAACATGTGATTTATTCATACAATGAGATATTACTTAGTTATAAAAAAGAATGAACTACCGACCCACGCGTGGGTGAACCTTGAAAACATGCTGAGTGGAAGAAGCCAGATACAAAGGGCCACATATTGTGTGATTTCATTGATATGGGATATTCAGAACAGGCAAATCTATTGAGACAAAGCAGATTAGTGGCTCCTAGCATCTGGGGGAAGAGTAGAATGGGGGTGGGGTTTCCATTTAGTCTCATGAAAAAATTCTGGAGCAAGATGAGGGTGATGTTGCACAGCACTGTGGATGGACTTAATGCTACCAGTTAATCTACCCCAGTTGTAGATTTTAAAATGATAACAGTGATAAATTTTACGTATATACAAAATACACGATAAAAAGGATGTCTTGACGAACTCATCGTCCCACCCCAAACTCCCAAATAGTTATAGTCTACTTGGGACATGTAATGAATGGTTGATACTTGAGTAGCCATTGGGCTGACCCAAGCTTTGGAGAGCAGAGCCCATTGGGTTACCTGTATCCTGGATATTATTCCTCTTCCATTATGGTGTCCCAATTAATTGCAAGTCTTTAAGAGTTTGCTGCAATTAGGTTAATTGTGTAATACTTTTGGTTCTTAGTTATTGTGATTTTATTTAGGGTGCAGTTCATGGCATCAACTATGACACTTCGTTTGAATAAGAAAGAACGTATCAATGAAAATAATTCATTTGCAGTTACAGCTATCTGCTGTAACTTGTGTCAGGCACTCATTTTTTTTCTAGGACTTTGTTCTATGTGATGTTTCTCTACTTCTAGGATAAGTAACTTCCGTCTTATTTGTTCTTAGTGTCTTTCTGAGGATTTCACATTCTGGGGTGCCAGTAGTACTTAAGTCTGTATCACTCAGCTCAAAAAGTGGAATTTGGAGCTGACTCAGTGCTGTTGGATGGTCCATGTTCACTTATGCCCTTGACATTTTACATTGGTGAGGTTTCATTGTGTTGTTTGAAAACAGGGACAATGGAAGGGTTGTATGTGGACAGTGTTTAACTTATAAACTGATCTGGGCTAAAGTGTTAAGCCCAGTTCAGGAGTGATGAACCATTCTGACAACTGATCATTTCATGTTTCTGTCTGTAGTGGTGCCTGTGGTGAGGTGAAGCTAGCTTTTGAAAGGAAAACATGTAAGAAAGTAGCCATAAAAATCATCAGCAAGAGGAAGTTTGCTGTTGGCCCTGAGAGAGAGGCAGTAAGTACCCGTGTTTGTGATGCTCACCTGATTTTTAACACTTCTGAACTTACCCAAATAATTTTACGGTGGTGCTTTTCTTTTTTCTTTTTTTAATTAAGTTTTTATTTATTTTGAGAAAAAGGGAGAGCAAGCAGGGGAGGGGCAGAGAGAGAGGGAAAGAGGGAAATCCCAAGCAAGCTTTGCACTGTGCAGAGCCTGATGCCAGGCTCAAATGCACAAACAGTGAGATCACAACCTGAGCCGAAGTCAAATGCTTAACTGACTGAGCCACCAACGTGCCCCTAGAATGGTGATTTTCAGTGTCAGGAAGGATTCATTGTTTACGTATGTGAATTTGTATTAAATAGCATTGAAATACTTTGAATATATTCAGTTAACCTAGAAAGTTACTTATCCATAGTTTGGTTCGAAAAATATTTTGTTGTACATAATAATGTACCAGCAGGAAGTTTTTTTTTTCTCCCCCCAGGTTGTTATAAGTTTTTACAGTACATGAAAGGAAATTGGGGGATGTCTGGGTGGCTCCGTCAGTTAAGTGTCCAACTCTTGATTTCAGCTCAGGCCATGAGTTCGAGCCCCATGTGGGGCTCTGCACTGGTAGCACAGAACCTGCTTGGGATTCTCTCTTTCCTCTCTCTGCCCCTCCCCTGCTCGTTCTCTCTCTTTCTCTCTCTCTCTCCCTCTTGCTCTCTATTTCTCTCAAAAAAAAAAAATTAAAAAAAAAAAGAAAGGAAACGTAGGGGAAAAAACAACCCAGCTACAGCCCACCATTGTAACTCCACAGCTGTTTCCAGTTTTCTTTTTCCTCCCAGTCCTTGTTCATACAAATTTGCATTTTTAGATGGTTGAAATCATACTGTATATACAATTTTGTGTTCTACTTTTCCACATAAGCATTAATGCATAAACTTTCCCCAAATTGATGCTTTTGGATAATTAAGCCTCTATTTCATGAACTTTATTGTAATTCACCCTTTTCTCTGTTTGATCATTTATGTAATTTCTAATCCTTTGTTCTTTCCAATAATGAAGCGGTGAATACCTTGGCATCAATAGATTTTTAAAAATCCTAATTATTTAATAGTCTCTGTATAGTAGCTGTTCATTATATTGCATTCTCTGTAATATACATTTACCGCATTGGTGAAATAGTCAAATGTGTTGGTCTTTCAACACCACCCCCCCCCCAACAGAGTAATGTAAAATGAGGTCTCTAATCACATTTTCCTTTGTGGCCAGCTGTTTCTGGCCATTATACTCTAACATTCTTTAAAGATCAATTCCCCCTGCCCCCAAGACAATGCCATTTTCACATGGCAAGAGGAATTTCCTTTTTGTGTTCACTTTGCTACAGATCTTTTTCCCCTGTGATTCTGGATTTGTTTCCTGTTGGGGAGGGGGGTGTGGTGGGGAAGAAAATACCTACCATTCTTGAAGACTTGGAGCAAAATTTTACCTCTTAATTTCATCTTTCAAATCAGATTGGACTCTTTTAGACCTCTCTATCATCAGAGTATGCCCTGACTAATGAGTTTAACAGCTTACAGGAAGAGGCAGGCTTTTAAAATTAAACATCTGGGTTTCTTAGCCGAAGTCCATTTTACATAAATATGTAATTCTATATCCTCTTTGCTTTGGAGGGTGTAGCCCTTAAGGTTGAGTAACTTGATTCATCCTTTTTGAATTGGAACAGAGAGCAACATCGGTCCTCTGATGCTTCCTCTCGTTGGTGTCTCCATAGATATGTTAGCCTGCAGTAAATTGGAACCTGTGTCTGCTCTATTATTAGAAATTTGGCTTGACATTTTCTTTATATAATTTAATTAAATACCTCTTGTCTGTGGTGTTTATTGTTGTATCACTTTTACGAGTATAAATTCCACAGCCAGAGAGACCGAGCTTACAACTAATATTGCACTGTATGTTAACTAATCGGAATTCCAATAAAAACTTAAAAAAAAAAAGAGAGAGGCAAAGACAGAACTTACCAGGTTTAAGCATGAGAACAGTGGAAACACACTTGTTTCTGGCTGTGAGAACTAGAGCAAGTGGCTTCCTTTCTCTGAGCCTCAGTTACTCCATCTGTGAAATGGGGATAATTCTAGAACCCAGTTAACTTTGAGACTATGAGACTTATTAAGTAAAATGATTTTTTTCTTTTTTAAATGATAAGTTTATTTATTTATTTTGAGAGAGAGCATGAGAAGGGGAGGGGAGAGAGAGGGGTAGAAAGAGAGAGAGAGAGAGAGAGAGAGAGAGCATCCCAAGCAGGCTCTGCAGGGTTTGTGCAGAGCCCGACGTGGGGCTCAAACTCACAAACCATGAGATTATGACCTGAGCCAAAATCAGGAGTCTGATGCTTAACTGACTGAGCCACCCAGGTGCACCCCAAAATGACTCTTAAATAAAGACGTTGACATAGGGCCTTGTTGTTTACTGAATGCTTACTATTTGCCAAGCACTTTTCAGTGATTTTATAGGGGGAGTTATTTAATTGATCGACCTCTAATCCTTGATTAGTAGGGCTGAGTGTGGAACTCAGACAGCTTTTACTCTAATAAGTTTTAAATAAGTATTTTCCAAGTATTGACTATTATTATATGTAGTAAACTTTAATGTTATTTTTTTTATTAAAGGATCCAGCTCTCAATGTTGAAACAGAAATAGAAATTTTGAAGAAACTAAATCATGTAAGTATTGCTGTAAAATATGACCCAGACTTACTTACATTCATTCCTCTCAAAATATGGGTGGAGTACAAAGTATTTCAGTGTAATCAAGTTAATCAAGTTAGTTATTAACTTGGGTTACTTAAATGTATGTGTGTGTGTGTGTGGGTACATGTGTACACATGTGTGGGTACACATGTATGGGTGTATGTGTTTAGCTATAATTTAGCTGGGAAAAGCTTTGCCCTGAAATTTGAGAGGACAATACTGTATAAAGATTTCATGATTAAATAACTATTGTATTTCCACT
Organism: Crocuta crocuta; assembly: GCF_008692635.1. Lineage (NCBI taxonomy): Eukaryota > Metazoa > Chordata > Mammalia > Carnivora > Hyaenidae > Crocuta > Crocuta crocuta. The sequence continues at coordinate 3,544,003 of NW_027529573.1, forward strand.
GAGTGATTTTTTTTGGTCTCAAACACATGGTAAATTTCCTTAATATTTTATCTCATATTGTTTATGGGAAGACAGTGTCAATTTGGTAAATTTGGTTTAATTATACTGGAAGTTTCAGTACCTCTAGATACCTTTTGGTTGTGCTGATTTCTGTTTACCTCAGTGGGTGTAAATAGTTCCTATCTTTTTTGTGCAATGATGACCTTGACTCACTGGAAAGTGAGTCTGCCTTTTTTTTTTTTTTTTTGGTAATGTTTATTTTTGAGAGAGAGAGAGAATAAGTGGGGTCGGTAGGGACAGAGAGAGAAGGAGACACAGAATTCAAAGCAAGCTCCAGGCTATGAGCTGTCAGCACAGGGCCAGATGTGGGGTTCAAACCCATGAACCATGAGATCATGACCTGAGCTGAAGTTGGATGCTCACTGACTGAGACACCCATGCACCCCCTGAATTAGCCTTCCTGTCCCCCCAAGGGATCTGGAATCTTTTGTTAAAGAGAGGAGCCCTCTAATTTTCTGGGGTGGGGTTGCTTCAAACATACTCCTAAGATAAACACTTAGAATCCTCAGAGAGTTTTTTTCTGATATCAGAGGATCCCCAAACATAACATTTACACAAATCCAATGTCCAGTGCAGTCGAGAGGAATTGAGAACCCTCAAAAAAGATCTCTGGAGCTAATTTCTTGGCAGTTTACAAGGGCATGTGGAAAGCTCTTGGAAATGAAATACAGGCTTATGAGTGCATTTGAGGGATAATGAGTAGAGCCTGGTAGCCTAGCAGAGCCTGGCATTTGGAGCCAGGCATTGATTCAGTCTGTTGTTAAACATGTACCGTGCCAGCCTGTCTTCTAGCCCGGGGGGGGAGAAGGGGAATGGCGAGCACAAATGGACTTGGCCATCCCTCCCCTCCTCCAGTTTCAGCCTAATGGGGAGACAGACCTGGGTTCCCATGCCCATCTTGCTGGCCTCCTGGCTCTAAGAAAGTCATTTCACTTTTCAACATCTCTGTTTCCTTATCTGTGCAGTGGAGACAATACAGATACATACCTTAAAGGTCAGTGTGGGAATTCGATGAGATGTGCTTGCCAAGCCTTGCACATGGAGAACATGCTTGGGGGAATGTTTTGCGGTCTGGAGAGATCACTGTCATTCCCTAAACTTCTCCCTGTATGATCTAAGTGGAGGGCTTAGGGTAGTAGCCTCTCATTCATGAGAGACCCCTTCAGCTGCAATGCTGCAGCCAATGAACGGCCCTAGAGATGGTGGCGTCTTAGAGGAGGCAGCTCCCGCAGGCTCTGACTGTTGGGTACCTCCTCATGCTCTGCCAGCTCCCAGACCAGGCCATGCCCAAGTGGGCACCGGCCCTGTCTCATGATGCCAGACAGAACCAAGCAGCTCTCATCTGTTGCTCTGATCTCCTATTCCTTTTCCATGTGTGCCTTTTTTTCTGCTTCTTTATTATATGAAGATATCACATGCATATGATCTAGAGAGAATCCCAAGCAGGCTCAAACTCACGAACCATGGGATCATAACCTGAGCTGAAATTGGACTCTTAACTGACTGAGCATCCCAGGACCCCCTATCAATGTTAGATAGGCTGTAGCCTTCTTGTGACAGTATATGAGAATTTTAGTTCCCCTTTGCATTCCTTTTAATGTAATATTACAGCGCATATCCAGTGTCTTCATTCTTGTGGCAGGAACAGCTAGTGATGCAGAGCCAAGTATGTTATGATCTTAGGTAAGGAGTGGTGTTGCTGGTTTGCTCTCAGCCTCACTCTCACAGTGTGTGTGCCACAACTAAAATGTGGTGGCAGAGTCCGCCCTCAGTGGGTCATGTTTCTATTAGTGCTGCTGTTCGTATTAGTCTGTGCAGCACATGAATGTCTCCTGTGTGCCAGCTGCTGCGCTCAATGTTGGTGTTAGAAAGAGAAATAAGACTTGACTCAGCCTGCCAAGGACCTGATGAAAGGAGACCCATGGTGGGAGTTAGTTTTCCGTTTCTGCGTTCCTGGAGCTCGCAGTCTGATGGGGAGACAGATCTTGAAGATGCAGCATGAGGCCACAAAGATGAGAACCAATGCGGGGCACTGTGGATGCATTCCAAGGGTGACATTTGAGCGAGGGCCTGATGCTGGAGGCCAGGTGTGCTGAGAGGGCTGGATCAGCAGGTGGGAGCGCAGCAACCACAGGTGTGACATTGGGAAAGAACACAGGGAGTCTGGGGCAGGCGGGGTGTTTTATGGCCTGGAGAGGAGGATGCCTGGGCCCAGGTGCAGGAGATCTGGCCGTGGTGGGGGGCAGGGGCAGGACATGGCTGGGTCTCCAGGGTTTGCTAATCCTGCTGAAAGTTAGATTTCCAAAGGTTTTCTTTCCTCTTGTCTTACTTTCTGCCTTTCTTATCTTTCCTTCCATCTCCCCCTCCTGATTGGTTTCCTTTCCTTCCTTTAAATATGTTTAAATTATATAACATTTGGCACATGTAAAACAATAAATTATGAAGCAAAGTGATGAAACAAATACCTTAGAACTCACCATTCAACTTAAGAATGAAAACTTGAGGGGCACCTGGGTGGCTCAGTTGGTTAAGTGTCCAACTCTTCATTTTGCCTTAGGCCATGATCTCACTGTTAGTGGGTTTGAGCCCCACTCTGGGCTCTGAGCTGGCACTGCTGAGCCTGCTTGGGATTCTCTCTCTCTCTGTTCCTCCCCTGCTCATGCTTTCTCTCTCTCTCTCTCTCAAAAAAAAAAAAAAGTAAAATAAAATAAAAAATCTAAAAGAATGAAAACTTGACCATGCAATTGAAGCTACTTCCTATACTCTGAAGTCTTTCCTGACTTGTCTTTTCCACTTGGCATTATGTTTCCAGGATCCATTGTGCTGGAGGAAGCAGTGGGGCATCTGTTCACTGTTGTTTAATGGTTCATTATGGGAAGCTACTACTTGGAAGATTTTAACATTTATTTATTTTAAGAGATAGAGAGCAGGGGAGGGGCAGAGAGAGAGGGAGAGAGAGAATCTTAAGCGACTTTATGTTGTCAGAACAGATGGATGCAGGGCTCAATCGCATGAACCATGAGATCATGACCTGAGCTGAAAGCAACAATTGGATGCTTAACAGACTTAGCCACCCAGGTACCGCATACTACTTGGAGGATTTTAACCAGAGCAGTGGATGTGATGAAATTTGCTTTGTAGGACAGTCACTCTGGCCAGTTTTGCTACTCTTTTTACTGTAAAATCTAGAAATTGTGTAACTCTCTTCCCTTTACTTAAAAAATTTTTTTTTTCTCCTGGGTGGCTCAGTAGGTTAAGCTTCTGACTTTGGCTCAGGTCATGATCTCATTGTTTGTGGGTTTGAGCCCCATGTCAGGCTCTGTGCTGACAGCCAGCTCAGAGCCTGGAGCCTGCTCTGGATTCTGTGACTCCCTCTCTCTCTGACCTTCTCCTGCTCACGCTCTCTCTCTCTTTCAGAAATAAATATTAAAAAAAATTTTTTTTTAATGTTTATTCATTTTTGAGAGAAAGAGTATGAGCAGGGGAGGGACAGAGAGAGGGGGAGACACAGAATCCAAAGGAGGCTCCAGGCTCTGAGCTGTCAGCACAGATCCTGACTCAGGGCTCGAACTCATGAACCATGAACCGCGAGATCATGACCTGAGGTTAGGCCCTTAACCGACTGAGCCACCCAGGTGTCCCTTCCCTTTAATTTTGATAATAACTACAAGCCTTCTCTCTGCTTGGGGGTGGGGTATGTCCCTGATAGATACTTACCACATCTTTGACCACTCAACTCTACTGTCTATTCTTCATATTGTAAAAACAATAAGTGTGCTTTCTAAGTATAAAATCATATTAGGGGTGCCTGGGTGGCTCATTTGGCTAAGTGTCCAACTCTTGATTTTGGCTCAGGTCATGATCTCAGGGGTCATGAGTTTGAGCTCTTCATCAGGCTCTGTGCAGACAGGCTGTTTTGCCTTTTCTGCTATGTGAACTTCAGAGTGCCTTGAGGCAGGGGGCAAATGCCTCCATTCTGCTCCTGGGTTTTCCTCTTGGGACTTTGTTGCTACTTTTCTTCTTTTTTTCCCCTCTTAGCCTTGTATCATCAAGATCAAAGACTTTTTTGAGGCTGAAGATTATTACATTGTTTTGGAATTGTAAGTAATAAACTTTTCTATTTGTTTCCATTCAAGTGGTTGTAAACCACCAAAGAATCTAATGCTGGATCGCATTTCTCATCGTGGGGACCCTCGTCATATGTATGTGGGGGTGGGGCCCACAAAGTGTGCGTGTGGGGTTAGTACTGATTCTAAAATCCCTCCAGTGTTTAAGGCACATGGCATAGAGGTTCCAGGCCCTGGGTCTGAGGCCTGGGTTTGAATCCCACTCGCAGGTGACTGTGAGTTAGTTTACTTCATGTTCCCCAGTCTTATTTTTGTAGTGTTGGTGGCGGGAGGGGAGTGGTGGTGATGGTAATAATAATACCCCCATATGCAGAGTCATAAGGATTAAATACTATGAAGGATGGAAAGTGCCCAGCAGAGTACCTGGCACACAAAGTTGTTCAACCACTGGTGGATATTATACTTTGACATACCTGCCTGGGTGGATATCTCTGCTCTCGATCACAGTGCTTAGCGGCATGGTGACACCTGATTATCTTTTCGCTGCTGGTTTACTTGCTAGTTTTCTCGGTAACCACAAAGTCCTGTCTTCTGTGGTGTGACCAAAATAATTTCCTGGCTCATTTCTGGAAGGGGCCTGTCTTGATGTTCATTCCTGCATAAATATATAGTGGCTGTTGAAGCAGACCAGCAAGGCTTTGCTCCTGAGTGGTACCAGGCTAAAGAGGATGACCAGTAAGATTTTATAGTAAACAGCTTCAATCATAGCACTAGGAAAGACTGGATGGTCCCTGTGGTGCTTAAGGAAATATTTGTTGCTGTCTAACTGGATGTAGTTTTTTTTTATTAAACTTTTTAATGTTTATTTTTGAGAGACAGAGACAGATTGTGAGTGGGGGAGGAGCAGAGAGAGAGAAAGACACAGAATCTGAAGCAGGCTTCAGGCTCTGAGCTGTCAGCATAGAACCCGACATAGGGCTTGAACTCATGAACCATGAGATCATGACCTGAGCTGAAGTCGACCGCTTAACCAACTGAGCCACCCAGGTGCCCCTAACTGGGCCTAGTTAAAAGAGTAACAGTACAATAATAGTCACTGATTACTAATTACTTACTATGAGCCAATTGCTGCTCTAAACATTTCACATGGATTGACCCATTTACCCTTCATAACAGTCATCCATATTACTTACAGGTTACTGATGGGTGAGGGTCTTTAGCCCCACTTTACAGAAAAGGAAACTGAAATTCAGAGGGGTTGGATAACCCCACCAAACAGCCACTTATGCCTTACCTACCTGAATTCTCTTAATTTTTACCACAGCCATCAAGGTAGGGGAAGGATTGTCCCTATTTTTTTTAGGAGGCAGAAACAAGCTCTGAGAGGGTATGTAACTTGCCCAAAGCTACAGAGCTAGGAATGGGGGGAGGGGGGGGACTGGGGTCTGTTGTCTGTGGGCTCCTGTTTGCTGCTCTGTCCCAGTCTCAGAATCACCTGGGGTGTGTGATGAAAATGCATACTCTTAGGCTCCACCTCCCCTCTACTGAGTCAGATTCTTTTTTTTTTTTTAAATTTATTCCTAGGAGAGAGACAGAGAGACAGCGCCAGCAGGGGAGGGTCAGAGAGAGAGGGAGTCACAGACTGAAACAGGCTCCAGGCTCCGAGCTGGCAGTCAGCACAGAGCCCGACGCGGGGCCCGAACCCACGAACCGCGAGATCATGACCTAAGCGAAAGTCGGACGCTCAACCGACTAAGCCACCCAGGCGCCCCTACTGAGTCAGATTCTTAAAAGCTCCCAAGTGCCTACCGCCCACTGCCCATTCCTTCCATCTTTCCCCATTCCTTAGTTTCCAACGAGGACATCTTCATTGTGGAGAGGAGACTTACTACCTCATTGCTTGTCCTCATGAGTGAATAAAAAAGGCAGCTCTTTGCCTGTCTGCATGAGTTTGCTTTGTTTGTGTTATTATCTTCCCTCCAAGTGAGTTTCCATCCAGGAACCACCCCCCTGCTTTGCCTGTTTGTTTCAGGATGGAAGGAGGAGAGCTGTTTGACAGGGTGGTGGGGAATAAACGCCTGAAAGAAGCTACGTGCAAGCTCTATTTTTATCAGATGCTCCTGGCTGTACAGGTAAGAGAAGCCCTCACTCAGTTCTTTTTTTTTTTTTTAAAGTTTATTTATTTTGAGAGAGAGAGAGCGAAAGCAAGCACATGTGCAGGGAGGGACAGAGAGAGAAGGAGAAGGAGTCCTAAGCAGGCTCCATGCTGTCAGCACAGAGCCTGACATGGGGCTCAGTCTCAGAAAACATGAGATCTGGGTGCCTAGGTGGCTCAGTTGGTTGAGCGTCCGACTTTGACTCAGGTCATGATCTCATAGAGCGTGAGTTTAAGCCCCGTGTTCGGCTCTGCACTGAAAGCTCAGAGCCTGGAGCCTCTTTTGGGTTCTGTGTCTCCCTCTCTCTCTGCCCCTTCCCTGCTCACGCTCTGTCTCTGTCTTTCTATTTTTATTTATTAAAAATAAATAAACATTAGGGGCGCCTGGGTGGCTTAGTCGGTTAAGCGCCGACTTTCGCTTAGGTCATGATCTCGCGGTTCGTGGGTTCGAGCCCCACGTCGGGCTCTGTGCTGACTGCCGGCTCAGAGCCTGGAGCCTATTTCAGTCTGTGACTCCCTCTCTCTCTCTGACCCTCCCCTGCTCACACTGTCTCTCCCTCTCCTAGAAATAAAAAAACAAAACAAAACAAAACATTAAAAAAAATAAATAAACATTAAATTTTTTTTTTAAATTCTCAGGAAGAGAATGACCAAATACATTATTTCAGTGGAATTTTTATGGTTTACTTTAATAAATTCTCAAAATACTTTAATCACCCATTTACATTTTTATTATTGATATTGACACCTTAGATTTCTGCCTTTGCAAAGGGATATTTATTATTTTAAAGAGTGAAATGGTCTGTTGTCATAAGCTGCAGTTTTCATTTTTCCTACTTTTTAAAGATTTTTAAAAATTAGTCTCCAATGTGGGGCTCAAGCTCACAACCCAAGATCAAGAGTGGTATGATCTACTACTGACTGAGCCAGCCAGGTGCCCCCAAAGATTTTCCTGAAAACAAATTTATAAACACTAAGCCTATTACTCAGTAGTTTCCTATGATTTGGCGTAATATGGTTGTGAGTAACCTGGCTTATACGATTTCAATCT
>NW_027529573.1:3551354-3554150 GCF_008692635.1 Crocuta crocuta
GGGGGGGGGTGGGTGTGTGTCTTGTCTGTCTTTACTCACATACCTACTCCATAAACCCGTGGGTCATGCCTTCCTTTCTGTACAGTATCTTCATGAAAATGGCATTATACATCGGGACTTAAAGCCAGAGAATGTTTTACTCTCATCTCAAAAAGAGGACTGTCTTATAAAGGTAAGAAAATTCTTTTTGGCCAGCCCAGATATCTGTTCATAAACTTTAAAAATTCATCAAGTAAAAAGTGGGAACATAAAAAGGTAGAGAATTTGACCTTTCCATTATTAGCAGTTATTTTAGAGATCAGGTGGTATTGCTCTGATCCAGATTCTAATGGGCATTTGCTGAGCTCCACTGTATGTGAGCCACTTTTGTTCAGAAAATGGAAGGAGGGGTCTAGATGGATGAGAGAATCATATCTCCTAGCTTCCCCTGCTTTCTAAGGTGGTGCTTCCCAATCCTGGCTTCACTATAGAATCTCCTATTGATTGAAAGAATAAAGAAAAGTCACAACACCCAGGCTTCATCTCAGAACCACTGAAGGTGGCATCCAGGTACCAAGTATTTTTTCCAAGCTCCTTAGGTAATTCAATGTTGGAATATTGAAGAAAAATCATGAATAACTCATTAGGACCCTAGAGTCTGTGATAAGGGTTACAAACTTTTTATAAGATTACAGAGAACCACAGATAAATTGGAGAAAAAGCCTTGAGCATCCTTGGCTTGGAAATTTTAGTTTAAACAAAATTCCGGAATAACAATAGGCATGGACTGTCTAGGATAGGAACTGATCTAGCCTGCATGGCTTTTGGGACTGGCAGACTATGCTAATCTTTAAATTTATTTCACCATTAAAAATGATTCCCTTTTGTCCTTAATTTTAGATTACTGATTTTGGGCAGTCTAAGATTTTGGGGGAGACCTCTCTCATGAGAACATTATGTGGTACCCCTACCTACCTGGCTCCTGAGGTTCTTAATTCCTTTGGGACTGCCGGATATAACCGAGCTGTGGATTGCTGGAGTTTAGGAGTTATTCTTTTTATTTGGTAAGAAAAGTTTCATTGCTTCAGAGTCTGGTTGGAGGTAATTAGGTGAAATCAGAAACGTGTCCAGGTAGATAGCTTGTGTTTAAGTTGGGTGACTTTTTTTGACCATTGATTTAAATAAAAATCTAATCTATATGTCCAAATTGCCACTGAGAATGCTACTTGATTTCTTTTCCCTTCTCTCTCTACCAATGTTAAGCCTTAGTGGGTATCCACCTTTCTCGGAGCATAAGACTCAAGTGTCCTTGAAGGATCAGATCACCAGTGGAAAATTCAACTTCATTCCTGAAGTCTGGGCAGAGGTCTCAGAGAAGGGTATGGATATGAAAAGGTTACAAATTTGTCATTTGGTAAAATATGTGTGTACCATGGTGGGAATTTCTTTTCAAATTATTATGTTTCTCCTGTTACTTCTTATTTTCTGTTGTTTGTTTTGCACCTTTGGAGGGGCAAAGGAAGTTATTGGAACATGGGCTCCACAAGCAAGCTGAGTGAGGCTCATGTTTTGGGTTGGCTACTTCCTAGCTATGTGACCTTAGGCAAGATACATAACCTCTCTGAGTCACCCTTTCCTTTATATGTAAAGCGGGTACATTAAACTCTTAAAGGGTTTTTGTGGGGGTAAATGGAATACAAGGAAGTGCCTGGTACCTATTTAAACATACAAAATCATAAGTTACAAAGTCTCCTGTGAGTGAGCATGTAAGAGCTAAAGTAATTACTCTGTGTTTTAGGATGTAAAAGTGTAACTTTGTAATTCTCAAAAGGAAAAGTAGAAAACTGAAGCTAAATGTCAAGTAATACAGGTGATTCTATTAAATCTTAGAATGTCAAAGGAATAATATTGTTGCAATATAAAAGCCAGCCCTGGTATGTTGCTTGCCGTCAGGCTTTGTTTTTGCCAAGCCTGCAGTTGCAAGGAACCTGCTGCTGGCTGAGAAACTCTCACTGTCAGTCCATGGGTCTCAGGAGAGTTGGCCGAATGTCCTGGGCATCTTAGAACTAGGTAGAAGTTCAGATTTAATTAGCTTGAACTGGAATCCAGCAACGAGTTGCAGGAACAGGGGGTGAAGAGGTCGTGATGTGCAAGCAAGGAGAGATGGGGGGCATCAAGGTCATTCCTGGTGTTCTCTGAGAGCTCTGAATACAGAGAATGGGGTGGCCTGGGGGCCCTGCCCATCACACCTGCTGGCTCACAATGACCTTGGCCCCCCTCTCTCTTTCTGAATGTTGGCCTGTGATTCTGGCATACTTAATTTTGCTGATTTACTGGATCTACCTTTTTCACTGTGATGTGATAAATGATCCTATTGCTTTAGCTCTGGACCTTGTCAAGAAGTTGTTGATAGTGGATCCAAAGGTGCGTTTTACGACGGAAGAAGCTTTAAGACACCCGTGGCTTCAGGTGGGTATAGGGCAGTGCTTGCTAGCATAAACTATATAGGCAGCTCTCAGCTGTGCCTGAGGGACGAGGAAGAAGATGGAAACAGGTTTGCTTTGTTGAGTCTGTTTAATGCGCTTGCTTGAGATTGAGTTTTAAGTGTGTCGGGTATGTTTATGTGTGTATATGGGCTGTGAGTATAGGTGTGTCTTTGGGTACAACCTTCTCAACCTAACTTGTGGCTCTTGGGTTGGACAGGCTCACTTTAGGGTCTGTCCTAGTTTGGGTTCCCTGAATGTGCAGTTTGGCTGTGGTACTTTGAGAGGTTGTTCTAAGGCTGGAAACCTCCAACCCTCACCCCCACCCCCACCC
>NW_027529573.1:3554308-3565492 GCF_008692635.1 Crocuta crocuta
CCACCCCCACCCCCACCCCCCTGGGTTTTTCCAACCTCTTTCCTCAAACCTCCCACCCTGAACAGGTGGGATTGGCCGCATTCCAGCTGCCTTACCTCACGGGAACAGGGGAGGGAGGAGCAGGAGGGCAAATTCTCTGGGGGAGGATCTGGCTATTTGTTTAAGCCTAAGTAATTGGGCATACAGGGTCCCACTTCTTTTTTTGGGGGGGTAGGGGAGGGGCAGGAGGAGCATCTTAAGCAGGCTCACAGTCTCATGACTGTGAGGTCATGACCTGAGCCAAAATCAAGTGTCGGATGCTCGACAGACTGAGCCACCCAGGTGCCACTAAGGGTCCCACTTCTTAGTCATGGTGAATAAACGTGCCATTACTGAAAAGTCACCTACACCTTTGAAGTCTTTATTACCTATGTGTCCCTCCAAGGGGTTGTGGCTGCTGTTAGATTATACCCCAACCTCATTCTAGCTGCCAGACGTGGAAGTCCTTTGTGGCTTTGCTGGACTAATCTTTGGTTTTAGAGTTAGCTCCAGCGTGGGGCAGGTTTTCTGATGGATGTCAGACCTTCTGTTAAGTGCGTTCCATTCAAGCGCAGCCATACCCATTTTTGTTAACTTCCATTTGGTCTGTTTCCCATGGGGATGGGGAACTTGACCAGCTAGCCTGAGCTAGAGGCTCAAGTACTGTGGGGATCTCCTGGTGCAAAGAAATCCTTGGGACCATCGATCCTCAGTACTGTGCTTCCGGAACTCCAGGAAGACTGCCTCTATTCTTGCTCTGTTCCAGCCCTCCACACCTAACAATTTTGCTCAGGCTAGCTCAGGTTGAGAACAACAAATCCTTAAAAGAAAAAAAAAGTAGATACATTTGTTTGGGCGATTGCCCTGGAAACAGCAGTCTCCCCCCGCACCCCCTAGAAGAAATCTGTCAGATGATTTAGCACTTAATAGACCACACAGATTTGAAACAGCAGGACCCTGGAGAAAAGGAATTTGGAAACAAAGGGTGCCTTTGCATGTGGGGATTTAATTTTGATGAAAAAGAAAAACATGCCTCTTGGCTCTTTTTATGTGCCCTAATAGGGAAACTCTTGGGGCCAGATGTGGAGGTGGAGGGGCTGTGTTTGCCTTGAAGCAAATGGAGCTTGCCAGTTAGGCCAGGGAACAGGGTCTGTAGCCGCCTGAAATTTACGAATGAGCATAGCCTATTTTTCTTGTTTGTCTCCAAAGAAAACTGTTACTAACAACTGAGGACAAGGTGAAGTTCAGCCCTGCCACAGGGTCTCACTTGAATACTCTCTTGTCCACATTGTGTTTCTGCTGCAAAAGGTAGAACGAACACTGAGTGAGGACGAGAGTGCAGATACTGCCCACATAAATCATCTGCTAGTGATAGTGTAGGTTTTATTTTGGGAAAATCCAGTGTTTTTGAAGAAGCCAAATGGTTTTGTGGGTCTGGCCCTGGACCAAGTGTTTGGAATGTGAGTTCCAGTCTCTCTTGTTACTAACAGTTCAGTTTGCGGAACATCCTTTACATCCATTTTCTTGGCCTCCTATTTACTTCTTGAAATAGAGAATTCCTTCCTCGTCTTTGAGGCATATTACAGTTTAATATTTTTGAATAGATTGTAGAGGTCTCAATGGAAGGGTATTTACAGTACAGATAGCCCGTTATTACCTGTCATCTTTAATGAGCTCCTTTTTCATGTTATTGTTAATTGATGACTTGTTTAAGTACAGGCCAAAATAGGCTTGTGGTCAGTTCTGTTTGTCTGTACTGAAGAGCTGCCATCTGGGGCATTGGGGTGTGACTTCATCTCCTCATGCATGCATTCTTTCATAGGACAGTTAATGAGTTCATGTGCCAGCACTTACTGGGGATGCAGAGAAGAGTAAGTTAGGTCCTTTACTTGGGGAGCTGATGGCCTGGGTGGGGGCCCACCCCGACTGCAGTCACAACAGAGCAGTGGGATACAAGGGTAGGTGCAGAGTGTGGGGGGATCCTCAGGATGAAATAGGGCCACCGTCTGTGGGGCTTCAGGTGCTCACAGGTTCACACGATATGAAGAGCATCTAAAGGCCCACTGGCCTGGGGATGACATGGGTGTATCAGTTTGCTGAGGATGCTGTAACAAAATAACACAGACTGGGTGGCTTCCACGACAGGAATTCATATCCTCACAGTTCAAGAGCCTAGAAGACCCAATTTCAAGGTGTTGGCAGATCTGGTTTCTCCTGAGGCCTCTCTCCTTGCCTTGCGGGTGGCTGTCTTCTCTCTGTCCTCACATGGTCTTTTTTCTGTGCTCAAATCCCTGGTGTCTCTTTCTCTTCTTTTTTTATAAATTTTTTAAAAATTTATTTATTTTTAAATGTTTTATTTCTGAGAGAGATACAGAGAGACAGAGAGACAGTGTGAGCAGGGGAGGGACAGAGAGAGAGGGAGACAGAGAGAGAGACAGCGTGAGCAGGGGAGGGACAGAGAGAGAGGGAGACAGAGAGAGAGACAGCGTGAGCAGGGGAGGGACAGAGAGAGAGGGAGACAGATTCTGAAGCAGGCTCCAAGACTCTGAGCTAGCTGTCAGCACAGAGCCCGAGGCGGGGCTTGAACCATGAACCGTGAGATCATGACCTGAGCCAAAGTTGGACACTTAACTGACTGAGCCACCCAGGTGCCTCCAAAATTTATTTATTTTTGAGAGAGAGAGACACCAAAAGCACGAGAGCGCACGCAAGCATGAGCAGGGGAGGGGCAGAGAGAGAGAGGGAGACACAGAATCTCCCAGGAGATTCTTCTCCCTGGAGAAGCAGCTCCAGGCTCTGAGTTGTCAGCACAGAGCCCGATGCAGGGCTCGAACCCACGAACCGCGAGATCATGATCTGAGCCAAGGTCAGGTGCTTTAACTGACAGAGCCACCCAGGCACCCCTCACTCTCTTTTGAGGACATCAGTCATATTGGATTGTGACCCCACTCTAACGGCCTCATTTTAACTTAATTACCTTTTTAAAGGTCCTGTCTCCAAATAGTCACTGGAGGTTAGGGCTTTAGCACATAAACTTAGGGGATGGAAGTGGAGATAATTTAGTCCATAACACTGGGGGGCAGCATTTTCAGTGTTGGTTTTGTCCCTCTGACATGGCGACACCTGTGTCTCTTCTGGCGCCTGGCACCTGTGGCTGCTCAGGAAGTATTTGTTCACTGAGTGAATGAGAAGGGGGTGAGCTGGATGGGCAGGAAGGCAGGGAGGGCGTTGCTGGTGAAGGCTGTGAGCAGGTATGGGAGGAAATAAGGGAAGGAATTTTGAGAGTGGCATTATGTAGCAGGTGAGATCCTAAGGGAGATTGTAGAATCCGGGTGAACACGGTGTTCTCACAATGGGGAGTGGGGCGCTACACGGAGTGATGCAGCAAACCGTGTGATGGAAGCAGGCGATTCAGCTCCTAGATACAGAACAGGTGACCTAATCCCTGAACACTGCAGTTCTAAACGCATCAAACTGCTGAATGGTGGAGGCCTTCAGCCCTAGGTCCTCTGCTCCCCACTACCTCCACCCCGTGTTGCTCTTGGCTCCGTGCGGGGAGTGGGAATCACGGGGCTTCGGAATCAGGCAGCTGTGGGTCCGTATTGTGCACATGCTGCTTGTGAGGGGCCGAGCCAGGCTTTCAGCTGGCCCCGTCCTAACCCTGGATGTTCACCTTTCTGAAGGGGGGGAGAGCTGCAGGTTACCTTTCAGGGTTCCCAGACGCCAATCCTTGGGCTTTGCAGAAGTGAACATTCCCGGAGGTGGGAATTACCCTCCCCGACAGCAGGGCAGGATTTCCATGTGTGCACATGCCTCCCTCTCCCCGCTTCTCCTTCTAGCAGCACAGAACCCCTGAAATGCTATGGCGTGTTCATCTGTCTTCCTTTGTCATTAGGATATTGTGAAGTCCTAGTGATTCGTGTAGCACTCGCTGGGAGAATTTTCAGGGGGGCCCAGTAAATGACCTTATTGTTGGCATGGGGAGGGGGCACCTCCTGGAAAGATTTGGAGAGCTGCAGGGAGTCAACCCTCAGGGAACTGATCCAGTCCCAGCCTCTGGCTTCCCCATTGCCATCTCTCAGGTTCTGGGATGCTGGTCCTGAAGGTCTGTTGACCGCTGATGTCTGTGGTTGTCTCTGCACCAATGACAACTCTGAGGCATGTGGGTTTGATGGAGCCAGTGTTGATTGATCATTGACTGCTGATTAGAATCCTCAGGGAAGGCAGAGGTGAGGAGGTGAGGTTCTTTCCCTCCTGGAGCCTCAGCGAGAGCTTGCCTTTTGGTGGATGGACTGGGTGTCCTTCCCCACCTTCCTCTTTCTAGGGGCAGCCTAGCCCTGTCTTTCTAGGAACTTTCTTTTCTTCATACACAGCCCACTTAAGTTTTTGTCATTTCTTCACAGGACGAGGACATGAAGAGAAAATTTCAGAATTTGCTTTTTGAAGAAAATAAGTCGACAGCTCCATCCCAAGTCCCAGCCCAGGTATTCTGGATGATGGTCATTAAATGTAGCCTCAGTTAAAAAAAAATTTTTTTTTAAATATTTATTTATTTTTGAGACAGAGAGTGAGCAGGGAGGGGCAGAGAGAGAAGGAGACACAGAATCTGAAACAGGCTTCTGTCTCTGTGCTGTCAGTGCAGAACCTGCCATGGGGCTCCAACCCACAAACCATGAGATCATGACCTGAGCCAAAGTTGGATGCTTAACTGACTGAGCCACCCAGGTGCCCCATTGTAGCCTCAGTTTTATTTATTTATTTTAAAAAAGTTTTTTTTTAAATGTTTTATTTCTGAGAGAGAAAGAGAGAGAGACAGCAACAGCGTGAGCAGGGGAAGGTCAGGGAGAGAGGGAGATACAGAATCTGAAACAGGCTCCAGGCTCTGAGCAGCTGTCAGCACAGAGCCCGACACGGGGCTCGAACCCACGAACCGTGAGATCATGACCTGAGCTGGAATCAGACACTTACCCAACTGAGCCACCCAGGCACCCCTGTAGCCTCAGTTTTAAAGAGCTAATGAGCAAGGATGAGGAGCTTGGAAGGTCTCCTTAGTAGCAATTGCTTAATATTTTTTGGAATAACATAGTAGCAATTCTGTTTCAACTTGATTGGCCCTAGCACCCTTAGAAGATTTAATAATGAAGAGTAAGTTTAATGCATTAGAGAAGCACAGCTAGGGATTGTCATTCAAGAGGTATCCTGCAAGGCAGAATTGGAAGACTCTATTAGGAGTTCAAATTTAAACCTGTTGAAAATTTAAAATCTGGGTGAGCGGTTACTTACTGATTACAGTTTTATTCCCCTAAAGTTCTTTGTTAGTATAATTTAATGTCTATTCATTCCTATTCTGCCTTCTGTTGGTGAATAACATTCCCCCTTCCTACTTTCCCTGGGCATTTTATCAATGGTAAAACAAAGATACACACACACAAAAGGTGGTCTTCCCACAAAAGAGCAAGACTTGGGGCTCCCAGCAAGAGGTATTGTGGTCCCTTTAAACTTCATAATTTAGGAGAATGATGGAGAGGAGGGAGGGCGGTTATGCTGCCTACTTTTAGTATTACATCAAGTGGTCAGAAGCCACAAGGAGAGAGAAGTGTCCATTTGACAAACACGTCTGAGCCCAGAGAGGCGTGGTGAGGACTCAGATGTCCAGGGGACGACTCATAATTCTTGGTACCAGAAGTTTCACATGAAATGCTTCAAACTTACGGGAAGCATTAGTGGGGTACTTTGATAATCTTAAGCCAATGGTTTTCTTTGAACATTCCTCCCTTTTTATTTACAGCCTTCCACCAGTCGAAAGCGGCTTCTTGAAGGGGAAGCAGAGGACGCGGACACCACAAAGCGTCTGGCTGTGTGCGCTGCTGTGTCGTGACACTGGTTGAATGAACACAACCCGCCTTCTTTAACTCTGCTGCCATTTTCTTTAAGTCTGTGTTTTGTAATTATGGGGATGGTACCTTTTCCACGATCGTCAATACACAATTCTAAACCCTTTGGGACCTGGGCTTTGTGCTTCTGCTTGATGATGAGCTCTTTAGTTGCACTGCCTTTTTTGTGTATTTGGAGTTGTGTGCTTTCTTTCTGAAGTGTTTATTCATTTTTGAGAGAGAGTGAGCAAGTGCATGAGCAGGGGAGAGGCAGAGAGAGAGGAAGAGAGAGAATCCCGAACAGGCTCCAGGCACACTGTCAGCGTAGAGCCCAGTGCGGGGCCTGAACTCTCAAACCCAAGATTGTGACCAGAGCCAAAATCAAGAGTCAGACGTTTAACTGACTGAGCCATGCAGGCGGCCCTGAAGTTGTGTGCTTTTTGTCTGGTGATCTATGTTGGTTGGAACCTGTTGGGTTTCTCAGAACGTATCCCTGGCATCAGCCTGGGTGAGCTGCATACAGATTTGCAAAGCCCCTTAGGAAGTTGCAGGGAAAGTGGCGCAGCAAGGTTGGGGTTGAGTTAGTAGAGACTGGCTGGTTGTGAGCCCTTGTGAGATGGGAGGTATCTTGCTACCATATCCCATGGACCAGTTTTAAATTCTCACCCTCACTGCATGAAGATACAGGTCCATAGTCCCTGAAACAAGGGGACAAGAAAAGTTGCAAAATTTGAAATTTTCCTCATTTTAGGAAGAATTCATTGACTCTATTATGTGTAACGCTCAGCAGAGTCCTAAAACTAAACATTGAAGTATTTTTGCAACAAATATTCACAATAAAAGGATTGGAGAAAACTTATGTCAGTTCAAGTTCATTTTTTTCTGTTGAATGAGTTATGGATTACTCTCAGGCTTCAGAACTGTTTGGATTTTTTTTTTTTAAATTTATTTTGAAAGATAGCATGTGCAAGCTGGGGAGGGACCAAGAGAGGGAGAGAGAATCCCAAGCAGGCTCCACACTGTCTGTGTGGAGCCCGATGTAGGGCTCAAACCCACAAAGAGCGAGATCCTGACATGAGCTGAAACCAGAGTCAGACACATAACTGATTGAGCTACCCAGATACCTCAAAGTTGCTTGGATTTTGGAAATGCAAATAAGGCATGTGGGCATGTCATGTTGACCCAACAATGACCAAGGAGGCCCTGTGTAAAGCCCCTCCCTTGGCTGTCTTTTTCTAGTCCTCACAGTGATACTTTGGGCTAAGTCCTCCGACTGCCCACATGTTGTAGCTGAAGAACCCAGGCTGAAGGAGTAAAGTGAATTGTCCACTGTCACACAGCAAATGGCAGAGGTGGAACCAAATCCAGATCTTCCTGATTCTCAAACTAATATTCCTCATCTCCTCAGTCCCATATACAATCAGACTCAGGGATGTTGACTCACACTGGCAAAACTCACAAGAGACTGATATCTAAATCCTGAATGGCAGTGTATTCAATTAGTATGAGTGGGTACAGCCCCATGACCTGTGAAAGTTGGGGCACCTTGGTGGCAAGGAACAGAAGCCCATTCAGGGCTGGGCCTGGAACCCACCAGGAGCTCAGCCACTTGTAATGCCTGGCTCCTCTTGTGTCTTTCTGACCCACTGATCTTTCCTTCTCTTCTAAATGGCTGGTTGGCCACATTGTAGCTCACCTGCCTCACCATGAATTGATTGTCTTGTAACTTTGGCTTATTAGCTACATTGTAGCTCACTGGCCATGTCAAGAGTTGAATGCCTTGGTTCAGGTGCTGGTGATAAGCTGGCCAGGGCATCAGGGGCACACAGCTGTTGCCTTGGGCATTTGGGTAGTGGTTGGTAATTTCCATGAGAAGGGTGTGTAGGCATTCTGAGGCTTGGCTGGCCTGGGGTGTTGGTGGGGGGGGGGTGTAAATGGGGATTTAAGTGGTTTGCATATTTAAAGGAATGAGGCTGAGATTGCCAAGTTAGATGGGGTTTTAGCTCATTTGAATATTTAATATGAAGGCTGTGGTTTCTTAGGGCCTTTTTCCCCTCTTGGGGCAGTTAGCCATCCCTTCTGTGTTTCCAGAGCACTTTATATTAGCTCCCTCTGATTACACCTACCAGAGTAGACAGAATATGGCTCCCATATTCTGAGCCTAAGTCCCAGAATGTATGAATTTTGTTCCTTTATGTGGCAAAAGAGATTTCACAGATAAGATTGAGTTAAGGATCCTCAGATGGGAAGATTATCCTGTCGTTTCTGGGTGGGCACAATGTCCTCACAATGTTCCTTTTAAAGAGGACACAGGAGTCAGAAGAGATGAGTGAGCCCCTTAAAAGGACGAGAAAGGGGCCACAAGCCAAGGGATACAGGCAGCCATTAGAAGCTGAAAAAATGGAAGGAAATGGATTCTCCCCTCAGTCTCTCCTGAAGGAACCAGTCCTTTACTTGACTTTTGCTGGTGGAAATGATATCAGACTTCTGAACTACAAAACTATATGAGAGTAAGCTTGTGTATGTGTGTGTTTTTAAATGTTTATTTTTGAGAGAGCACGTGCGTGTATGCGAGTGGGGGAGGGGCAGAGAGAGGGAGACAGAATCTGAAGCAGGCTCCAGGCTCTGAGCTGTCCGCACAGAGCTTGAGCGGAGCTCAAACCCACGAACTGTGAGATCAGGACCTGAGCCAAAGTTGGACAACTGAGCCACCCAGGTGCCCCAATTTATGTTGTTTCAAGGCACCCAGTTTGTGGTAATTTGTTACAGAGACCATCAGAAGCTAATAGATTCATCAATGAGGAGATTTCTGCTGCTTTTTTGGGGCCACCACCTGGCATCCACTTCCTCTTCCTGATGCCACACTAGTTTTCTTTTGAGGGAATTCTTTTTCCTTTCCCCATGAAGTTATGGGAGGAAAGGAGGAGATGGTAAAGCTAAGGATTTGCCTGCCTCCCCATTATGGAAGCTGACGGGGTATCAAGAATTTCCTTCCCTGGTGAATCTGCTCCCACTGGTCTCCCACCTGGAAGTGGGCCCAGGGCTTTACAAAGAGCAAGTGGACCTAGGGTGGCAACATTAATGGTAGGAGCAGTATTGTGCCAATCTGAGCTCTGTACTTCCTGACTTTGGCTTTGAAGTTGCCGAGCTTTCATTTCCTTATCTATAAGGTGGGTGCACGAGCAGTACCAATCTCATGGCGTTTGTGAGGATTCAGTGGAGTGGGGAGGTCCATTTGAAGTGCCTGGCATGTCATAAGCGATCTTTTCTTGCTGGCTTCCATCATTAAAGATGGAAGGACCACATGCGTGGCCGTGAGGGAGCCATAGAAAGTTCTTGAGCAGGAAAGTAACAATCTGTTTGGCTTTTTGGGGGTGGGGAAGGCCCACAAGATGGGCAGATGATTGAGATGCCTTTGACAAAACATTTGGGAAATGTCAGGACTGGGTGGATGGTGGGAGCAGAGGCGGAGGGGCATTTCCCAGAGTGTGAGTAACTGCCACTCCCTTGTAATGTTGCCCCGTGGTGGACCTGCTGCATGCCTGGGTAATGGTGCAGGAGACAGACAGCTCCTGTTTGTGCCTGTCCGCGCCTGATGCCTCTTGTGGTAACTGGGTTGCTATTTTTCTGGGAGAGGTATCTCTCCTCCCACTCGCCCTCACCCCACGTCCTTCTGGAGGGGCTCACCCCATCCTCTTCCTAGAGGGGCTCAATCTGGCCAGGTTTAGCCAATCTTGCTGTGATTGGCTTAGGTAAAGCCTGAACGATCCAAATGAGTACAATGAAAGTCAGCCCTGAGAGTGGCTGAAGTTGTTGGCAAACAGCTCCTGCTTTCCTGATCACACGTAAGCTTGGTGCTGTCCTGGACACTGGAGAGAGTTGCAGGAGAAAGAAATCATCCAAGGGAAAAGCAGAGCTGAACACGATTCAAGATTTAGGTCATTGCTTGAGCACCTGGATCCGGCTTTGCCTGAAGGGTGGTACCACTCCAGGGCTTTGCAGTAGGCCTCCCTCTTTGTTCTACTCCAGGTTGAATTATTGTCACTTGTATCTGGAAAAGGTCAGACTAATAAATTCAAGAATTTACAAACTCCAAGAAACCCTTGGAGACTTTTATTCTAGTAGGGAAAACATTCGCTGCTGTTGTTGTTCTGCCAACTTTAGGGTTTTCAGAGAGGTTTGGGGCAGAGGATGGAAAGCGAAGACGTGGGAAGTAACAGTCCCTCCAGCTCCAAGGTTGAGTGAACCCCTCCCAGCTAATTATACCACAGAGTTTGGGAGCAGAGCCCCTTTCATTAAACTTTTAGGAGTTCTGGAAGGATAGGGCCAGAATCATACCAGCGAAGCCTGGAAAGCTTGGTGCTGCCAGGCGTTATGCTCAGGGAGGGACCTGCATCGTCTGAGGCTCAGGGAGGGACCTGCATCGTCTGAGAGCTCACCTCAACCGTGTGAGGTATTACTGCCACTCTCCCTGTTTGCTGATCTAGAAATCCAGGCTTTCTGGTTCAATCAAGTGACCTGTTAAAGGTTTCTCTGTAAGAGGTTAAGGCCAGATTTGAACTAAGGTTTCCTTTCTCTAGAGCCCTAGGCTTTAACCAGTACATAAAACTACTTAGGTCTTGTCACCCGATTATCAATTGGTAAGTAGTAGGCTCGGTGCCGGCATCACCTGGATTGTTTCCTGAAGTTCTCCCAACATGCCTTCGTTGTTGGCCTTACTGATTAAGGAGAAACAGGCCTCCAGAGACCTTACCCTAATCACTCAAAGGTTGGTGATGTGGGACTGGAACTCAGGTGCTCCATTGAGTCTGGCTGTCCCAGGGACATGGGCACTCACTGTGCCACTTATCTCTCGCGCACGTGCTTGCACACTCCCATGACGGGGATCTCATCACCTTAGCGGTGTTCTTCCCCCCCACCCGGCATATATTAGGGCTAATTCCCTCCTGGCTCAGACCCTAGCCCAAGCCCGGCGTGATGGGTGAAGCAGAAGGGGCGATGCAGGGAAGGCGCCCGGGGGCCTGGCCGGGGGTCGTCTGCAGTGCGGCAGGCGGCGGCGCTGAGTGCAGAACGGCGAGCGCTCCAGCCCGGCCGGACGGGTGCGGAGGGGGTGGGCTCGACGCCGGGAACAGCGGCCGGCTCTGGAGGGCGCAAGGCGGGGCGCGCGGGGAAGGGGCGCGGCGAGTGCGCGCTTGCGCGGTTGGGGGGACCCACGGAGGCGCGCGGGGAGCTTGTGCGGCGAGTGCGCGCGTGCGCGGTTGTGGGGGGGGTGGTGTGGGTGGCGGCGGCGGCG
>NW_027529573.1:3565551-3645114 GCF_008692635.1 Crocuta crocuta
GGGTATACAGTTGGCGCCTAATGCGCACCACGTCTCCCTTGTTGCCTCCGCACCCGCAGGGCAGTGGCTGCCCGGGCCCAGGGCCCACTGGAGAGGTAGATGGCAGCCGCTCGGAGACAGGTGTCGGTGCAGCCCTGGGAGATTCAGGTGCTGACAGCCCCAGGTGGAATCATAGGGAGTAAGCGGTCCATTCCTGGAAGCAACCAAGTCGGTCGGTGGCTCAGCACAGAGTGATTTTGGAATGCTTGACACCCTTCTCAGCTTCATTGTGCCTTTAGGGTTATCGGTCGGGACGAAGGATGCTGAGTAAAATGGGCTTTGGAGGTGTGGCTCTCAGAGGCTGGGATGGCCCTGAGGACTTGGCTTCCCAAACCGCCCAGGCATAGGAAAAATCTGTAGCTTGGTAAAAATCCTGGCGTCACAACGCTTCACAGGGCCATGGACTCAGCCTCTCCAAGCAGAGGAGCAGATTTTGAATTTTTAACACACTCCCAAGTTGTTAGTATCAGGCAGATTCAACAGGCACTGTTTCAGAGGAAGCTTCCAGCCATCAGGGACCTGCTCTGTTTATAGCTCACCATGGCATCCTGGTACCCGGCGCAGTGCTTGGCACATGGTAGATGGTCATTCGTTATTTGTAGAAAGACTGCATAACTTAGAGAGTTTCCAGAATAGGAGTTCTTGAGGCATTTTCAGGAGCTTGAGATTAATATCTCTGTCAGATTTATTGTAAAATGTGATTTTTCTCAGGTCCCAGCTTATGTGACTGTTTATGTTGTAGGCAAAATCAGAGTATACATTGCTTAGTGTAAACCATCAACTTTGTATATCCTAGCTGAGTTAAAATTAATTCCAAAACAAAACCTGAATAAAAAATGCATGCTTCTTTCTCTTCATCATTTGGGAACACTAGACTTAAAGGGTTTTGTTCCTTTGAGGCAGGTAAATATTTACATTTTATCAAAGCAAATCTGAATTACTGTTTATTCAGAGAAGTTGGCTGTTTGCTTAGAACTTCTGAGCATTTGTAATTTTTATGTAATATTTTGAAATTGAGATTTATGTTTAGTTCAGAGTTAATGCTCAAATAGAATTGTTTGAAAGTGATTTGATAGTTCAGGGCCCTTTTTTTTTTTTTTTTTAAATTTCAGTAGTTGATTTCATTTCATTCTCTTTTTTTGACTGGAAAAAAATATGAATATATAGGAAGACAGGACTTTAGGAGTTGAGATTGCATCTGAAGAAGAAAAATAGAAAAATTAGATTCTTTATTCTGTGTCATTTTTGCAGTTTATGTGGATTTTTTAAAATTCTTTTTTTATTGAGATACAATTGACTTGTAATGTTAGTTTCGGTTGTATAACATAATGATTTAATTTCTCCATGTATTGCAAAATGATCAACACAATAAGTCTAGTTAACATATATCACCATACATAGTCACATTTTTTTTTCTTGTGATGAGAACTTTTAATTTTTTTTAACGTTTTACTTATTTTTGAAAGAGAGACAGAGCATGAGCAGGGGAGGGGCAGAGAAAGAGGGAGACACCGAATCTGAAGCAGGCTCCAGGCTCTAAGCCGTCAGCACTGCAGCCGATGCGGGGGCTCAAACTCAACAAACATCAAGATCATGACCTGAGCTGAAGTCGGACGCTTAACCAACTGACTACCCAGGTGCCCCCAAAACTTTTACGATCTACTCTCTTAGCAACTTTCAAATATACAGTTCAGTATTATTAACCATAGTCACTATGTTGTACGTCACATCCCCCCTCATTGCCTTTTTTTAAGTGTCTTAAAAAAAACCCAAACTCAACTTTGTTGAGATATAATTCACCTACCCTAAAACAACCTTTTCAGTGTACAATTTCATGGTTTATAGTATGTTCACTGTATGCCTGTCATCACCATTATCTGCTTTTAGAGCATTTTCATCGTAATTCAAAGACATTTCATGCACATTAGCATTCCATATTCCCCTTTTGACCTGCTGGCATTGATCTATTCTGGACATCTCACAGGATGTAATCTTATAGTAGTCTGGCTTCTTGCACTCAGCATCATCCTTTTGAGGTTCATCCATGTTGTAGCATGTATAAATATTTCACTCCTTTTTATTACCGGATAATAGTCCATTGAATGGATATACCACATTTTGTTTATCCATTTATCCATCACTAGACATGTGGGTTTTTTCCATTTTTTTGGTTATTATGAATAATGCTCTGAACATTTATAAGTTTTAGTGTAGATATATGTTTTATTTTCTCTTGGGCATATTCTAATTGCTGGATCATATGGTAATTCTATTTTAACCTTTTGAGGAGCTGACAAACTGTTCCTAAGGCACTACATTGTTCTACATTCCCACCAGCAAAGTATGAGGGTTCATTTCTCTACATCCTTGCCAATACTTGTTATTGTCTCTGTCTTTATTTTTTTAACTTTAGCTATCCTAGTATATGTAAAATAGTATCTCATTGCCATTTTGCTTTACATTGCCTTGATGACTTCTGATGTTGAAGATTTTGTGTGTGTGCTTATTGGCCATTTGTATATCTTCTTTGGAGAAATGACTATTCAAATTGTTGGTGCATTTTTTTAGTTGGGTTATTTGTATTGAGTTGTAGGAGTTATTTAAATATTCTGGATACTAAATCCTAATCAGATATATGACTTACAAATACTTTCTCCCATTCTGTAGGTTGTCTTTTCACTTTTTTGATAATGTCCTTTATTGCAAAAAAAAAAAAGTTTTATGATGAAATCCAACTTATGTATTTTTTCTTTTGCTGCTCGTACTTTTGGTGTCATATCTAAGAATTCATTGCCAAATCCAAGGTCATGAAGATTTGCCCCTGTGCTTCTTCTAAGAGTTTTATGTTTTTAGCCCTTATACTTAGGGTGTCGGTCCACTTTGAGTTAATTTTTGTGTGTGGTATAAGGTAGTGATCCAAATTCATTCTTTTGCATTTGGTGATCCAGTTGTCCCAGGACTATATATTGAAAGGATTGTTTTTAAGCCCTTTGAATGGTCTATGTAACCTATTGAAACCCAGCTAATTGTATGTTAGCTTTTATTATTATTATTATTATGTTTTTTTTTGCTGTAGGGTGTGTGAGTTCCCTATATATTTTGAAGATTAACTCATTATCAGATAAATGGCTTGCAAATATTTTCAGGTCCAAGACTTTAACTTCTTTCAAAAATTTATTCCTATTTTATTTGATGCTTATTTATACATGGAACTGTTTTTTAAAATTTCATATTGTCATTGTTTATCACTAGTTCATTGCTGGTGTACAGAAGAAATACAGTTGAGCTTTGGATAAATCTTTTAATCTCATCATTTGGTAGTAGACTGCTCACATTTTCTAGGTTTTGGTTCTGCTACTTACCAGTTATATGTGTTTTGACAATTCTTTTCTTTTTTTTTTTTTAATGTTTTATTTATTTCTAGGAGAGAGAGAGAGAGAGACAGCATGAGCAGGGTAGGGTCAGAGAGAGAGGGAGTCACAGACTGAAACAGGCTCCAGGCTCTGAGCTGGCAGTCAGCACAGAGCCCGATGCGGGGCTCGAACCCACGAACCGTGAGATCATGACCCAAGCGAAAGTCGGACGCTTAACCGACTAAGCCACCCAGGCGCCCCTGTTTTGACAATTCTTATCTGTTATATATTTCAGTGTTCTCATTCGTATAATGGGACAGTAATATCCATCTGGAAGAAGTGTTAAGTAAAAAAAAAAATGTTGACATACTAAGAACAATACCTCACGTGTGGTTGGAATTTGATATTTGTTATCTTCTTCTGTTAAATAACTCCATTTAAAAGCAAGCCAAGAAACAAAAAAACAAGTAAAACACCAAACCCAAACAAACAACCAAAACCAAAAAAAGTCCCCAAACAAACCCAAAACCACACACACACACACACACACACACACACACACACACACACTCCCCCGTAGACCCAAAAACCCACAAAGAAAAGCCACAGGCAAAAACCTCAGACCTCTTCCTGTACCCATTACTTTTCTGTGATATAAGACATCTCTGTGAGTGCTTGAGGAATAGTGAAAGATAAAGTCTCTTGCACAATTGTATTGTAAAAGCAGTTATCTAAATCTAGGCTCTATATAGGGTATTTGAGAATGCATTTTTTGGGTAAGTATTATTAAAAATAATAAAAGTGTAACTCAAAGCTGTTTCTTTTTACACCACAGTTCTTTTAATGTGCTGTTCTTTTATTACCTTTTTCTCCTAAAAGCAGAAGCAATATATTTTTCATTGAATTTGATGGTTACAATTCTTGTTTATTTTGAGTGATTGCTATTTAAAAAAAAAACAAAACCCTGTTAGAGCTGGGTCGCCTGGGTGGCTCAGTAGGTTAAGGGTCCCAACTTGTGATTTTGGTTCATGTCGTCATCTCATGGTTTCAAGAGTTGGAGCCCCACGTCTGGCTGTCTATGCCCCTTCCCCCATTGCATTGTCTCTCTCTCATAAATAAATAAACATTTGGGAAAAAACAAAACATTAGAGCCAAACCTGATGTTTAAACTTAATATTACTCTTATTTTGGTGTTTTTTCATTGGCCAGAATAGATTGCTATTTGGGAAGAAACCAGAGACCTAGTATAATCCAAATATGATGCTGGAACATATCCTATTTATTGAATGAGTATTCACTATGATCCAAAGAAAATAATTATTTACCTTGAAAATAATATTTTCACAATAAAACTTACCTCCAAATTCACAACTATAATTAAATTTATAACCCACAAACCCACAGATTGGTAACTCATAGACATGTCTATGAGAAAATTTTAAATCAAAATTGATCTTTGTTTAAAAAAATCCCTTTTATTATTATGAGAGTTGTACATAAACATTGCATAAAATTAAAAAAACAATTTAAAACAATTTATAAGATAAGCCAAAAAAAAAGGTATAACATTACCAATATGGGGATTACTACTATTGATATTTAAATACATCTTTCTCAACTTTTTTTGTGCATCTTTCTATCCAATATTTACATACATATACAGAAATATATATAGGCATTTCAACTAAGACAAGATAAAAATACACAAAATATCTATAAATGTCAGCTTTATGGGGCCTCTGGGTGGCTCAGTCAGTTAAACATTTGACTCTTGATTTTGGCTTAGTTCATGATCTCATGGTTCATGGGATCGAGCCCTGCCATGGGCTGCAGGTTGCCAGCATGGAGCCTGCTTGGGATTTTCTCCCTCTTTCTCTGCCCTTCCCCTGCTCAGACATATACACATTCTCTCTCAAAGTAAATAAATAAACTTAAAAATTTAAATAAATTAAAAAATTAAATTTAAAAATTTAAACTTAAAAATTGGCTTTATTTAGGTATAATTTGCATACAATAAAATTTAATTATAAGTGTATACTTGTGTGAGGTTTTTTTCTCCAAGAATCATTCTTCATTTTTAATTCAAAACAATAACAATGAGAATAATGAAGGAGTTACAACTTCACTGAGAGGACATTGAGGGACATTCATGATCAATTTGCAAATGGCTTGAGTTTGTATATCCCAGATATGTTGAATGTTAACACCACTGAGCTAAAGTCAGCAAACCCTTTCATTTTTTTTTTTTTTTTTAAATATTTTATTTATTTCTAGGAGAGAGAGAGACAGCATGAGCAGGGGAGGGTCAGAGAGAGAGAGAGTGACAGACTTTGAAACAGGCTCCAGGCTCCGAGCTGGCAGTCAGCACAGAGCCCGACGCGGGGCTCGAACCCACGAACCGCGAGGTCATGACCTGAGCGAAAGTCTGACGCTTAACCGACTAAGCCACTCGGGCGCCCCTCATTTTTTAAAGATCTAGTCTTCAGAGGTCCAAGGCAATATAGAAATTGTGACTACAAATATATATATCAATATTTGGCCTTAGACTTTGCCCATACTTTTCTGTTATAGTTATGTGAATTCTGACAAATACATACAGTTGTGAAGTCACCACCTCAGTCAGTAGAAGTAATAGAAGATTGTTCCTTGTTATTACTGCATACTACTCTGTTTTATGTGTCCTGCGATTTGTTATCCATTTACCAATTGATGGACATTTGTGTTTCCAGTTTTTGGTGGTTGTGAATAGAGCTACTATGAGCATTCACATACAAGTCTTTGTGTGTTTAATATGTATATAAATAGTAAGTATTTAACAGTGGCATTGCTGGTTTTTGTGATAAACCTATATAGATACTGTTTTGAAACTTTTTTTCTTCAGTTAACGATTCACCCCCCATTTTCCATTTAAGTATTTCCTCTAAGTGCTTTTGCAATATTCAATTATTGTTTTCCCAATCTGTCCCAAAATATTCTTGAAAGATGTTGTGTCAAAATCAGTATCTACTCCAGGATCATGTCTTAATTATTGTCACTTAAGTCTCTCTTAATCTCATATGGTCCCTTTTTTTCATGATCCTGACTCATCAAAGAGACCAAAACAGTTGTCTTAAAGAATATCCTATTTTCTGGTTTTTTTTTTTTTTTTCTGGTGACTTACATGTGGTGTCATTTATCTTGTTCCTCTGTTTACTACAAATTAGGAGCTATATAAAAAGACTTCATGTATACAAGTAAATTCTTTGGCTAGATTATACATTGGTAATGTCTGCTTAATGTTTTAATAATATAAGGCTTGTTTTACCACTAGTATTTTCTTGCTGTTGAGAATGAGAAAGCAGTGATAGTACAGTAAAACCTTGGATTGTGAGTAACTTGTTCTGCAAGTGTTCCGCAAGACGAGCAAACATTTCTAATAAGTGGTAACTTCATAAACAAGGGATGTCTTGCAATATGAGTACTATGTGATGCGGAATGTCACATGATCACAACTGAGCCAGTGGTTCTTCTCTCTTTCTCTGTCTCACTGTGGGATTGTGGGTGATGGTCTTCCATGCTCAGATGCTCAGCCTCAGGCTGTGGTATTTGGCAGAATTTGTGATTTTTCAGAACGTTGGAAGGTGCCCACAACGGGCACTACCGTATTTTTTGTCACTTCAAAGCACCTGTGGACAGTCCTTTGCTTTTCCATCCAAGAGTAAGCTTAGGAATGCTTTGCTTCGTTCTAGTTCAGGCTGTCTGCAGAAAAAGACTGTTTTCTCTGCTGCCTTATTGTCAGTTCCATTAAGTACAGTATATGACAAGAGATTATTAACACTATTCTGTAGCTAACATCTGTTAGTGATAGT
Source organism: Crocuta crocuta (assembly GCF_008692635.1). Lineage (NCBI taxonomy): Eukaryota > Metazoa > Chordata > Mammalia > Carnivora > Hyaenidae > Crocuta > Crocuta crocuta. The sequence goes on from NW_027529573.1 coordinate 3,572,792, forward strand.
GGAAGTCATTCTATACAATAACCCTCCTCTGTCTTCTCTCCCTCACATTGACCATGGAGGTTTTCAAAGGTAAGTGCAGGTTAATTTATTTTTTCTTTATATTTTGTATTTGTAATACAGTATTTTGTATTGTATTACAGTATTCATTTTTATATGAATATTTTTGGGTTGTGGAAGAAATCATCTGCGTTTCCATTATTTCTTATGGGGAAATTTGCTTTGATCTACAAGTGCTTTGGATTACAAGCATGTTTCTGGAATGAATTATGCTTGCAAACCAAGGTTTTACTGTAGTGTCCTTTTATCCATTAACTAGTCCCTTTTACTAGAGATCATAAGTGGTATTAGGAGATTGATAAGGCAATAATAGTAACTAGAGAGTAGATCAGAAAAAGGGGGGGGGGGAATAGATGTGATAGTGTGGCTCTAATTGCCTTATTTTTCATCTTGTGGTTATATTACCTCTAAGGGAGGATATTTCAGTCTGAAGAACATGGATTATTTTAGTGGGTCTTTTTTTTAATTAAGTAAGCTCTATGTCGTATGTGGGGTTAAACTCACGACCCTGAGATCAAGAGTCACATGCTCTAATCAGCTAGTCAGGTGTTTGTAACGTGCATTATTTTAAATGATTAATAGGGAAAAGATAACTTGTAGTAATCGACAGGTAACTTGTTGAGATTCTGTTTGACAAATGATGATTTATAATAAGGATATGGTATTATTCTGTGGATAAAGTGCAGAATTGCTAAGAAATAGCAGGTATTCGGGGCATCTGGGTGGCTCAGTGGGTTATGCGTTTGACTTCAGCTCAGGTAATGATCTCACAGCTTGTGGGTTTGAGCCCCTCATTGAGCTCTGTGCTGACAGCTCAGAGCCTGGAGCCTGGTTTGGATTCTGTATCTCCCTCTCTGTACCTCCCCTGCTTACACTCTGTCACTCTGTCTCTCTCAAAAATAAACATTTTTAAAAATTAAAAAAAAAAATAGGTGGTCTAAGTAACAGCAAACCTGACTTTGTGTTGTAATTTTGCAAGAGTAAAAAATAGGTTAGCTTTTTAAAAATAGTCACTGTTAAATAAGGGAAGGCATATTATTGTATGTGGCTTCTCATTCCATGGTTATACATTTGGCATTTCTATGCTATCATTGGCTAAGTTTGCCATAGTGGAATTTTAAAAATTGCCATGGTAATGTTTTAACTTTCTATAACTTAGTTCAGCAAAGGGTAGGAAAAGTTTATCATGCCCATTGCACTTGTAGAATTGCATAAAAAATATCACTTTGATGATGGTGAAAATTACTAAGATTGTTGTCCTCTAATGTTAGTCCTCATAGGAATCATGAACCCCAGATGTATTCTTATTTTAAAACTACATTCCTTGGGGGTGCCTGAGTGGCTCAGTTGGTTAAGCGTTTGACTTTGGCTCAGGTCATGATCTCATGGTTCGTGAGGTTGAGCCCCACATTGGGATCTGTGCTGACATCTCAGAGCTTGGAGTATGCGTCAGATTCTGCGACTCTCTCTCTCTGCCCCTCCCCCGCTCGTGCTCTGTCTCTCTTTCTCTCTCAAAAATAAACGTTAAAAAAGATAAAAATAAAAATATGTCTAATCTTGACATCCCATGTTCATGGATCAGAGACCTAACATCACTAATTTAACATGGCAGTATTTCCCCAAGTGATGTACAGAGTCCGTGCGTTCCCTATCAAAATCTCATCTGCCTTTTTTGCAGAAATCTACAAGCTGATCCTAAAATCCAGATGGAAGTGTCGGGTACCCAGAATAGTCAAGACAATCTTGAAAAAGAACAAACTTAGAGGACTCACATTTCCCTGTTATAAAATCTATAAAACTATAGTCATTAAGTCAGTGTGGTACTGACATTAGAATAACATTGATCAATGTAATTGAGAGTCCATTGTGGAAATTGTGTAAATTTCCCACATTTGTGGTTAGTTGATTCTCAACAATGGTGTGAAGACCACTCAGTGGGGGAAAGAATGGTCTCATCAACAAATGGTGATGGACAACTAAATTTTCACCTGCAAAAGAATAAATTTGAACCCCTGCCTCATACTCTACACTAGAATGAACTGAAAATGCATCAAAGACCCAAACATAAGGGCAAATCAATGAAACTCTTAATTAGAAAACAAAGGAGTTAGGGGCTCCTAGGTGGCTCAGTTGTTTAAGCATTTGACTTCAGCTCAGGTCATGATCTCACAGTTCCTGAGTTTGAGCCCTGCAGTGGGCTCTCTGCTGTCAGCACAGATTCTGCTTCGGATCCTCTCTCCCCATCTTTTTCTGCCCCTCTCCCGCTTGTGCTCATGCTCTCTCTCTCAAAAATAAACATTTAAAAAATTGAAAAATTAAAAAAGAAAACACAGGAATAAATTTTTGTGACCTTGAGTTAGGCAGTGATTTTTATTTTATTTTTCTTAAGAAATAGCTGTGCCCAACATGGGACTTGAACTCACAACCCAGAATAAGCAATAGTTGCATGCTCTACTGACTGAGCCAGCCAGGTCCACCATAAGCAGTGATTTCTTAAATACCCAAAAGACCAGTGATGAAAGAAAAAGTAGGTAAATTGGAGTTAATTAAAATTTGACACTTTTGTGTGTCAAAGGACAGCATCTAGAAAGTGAAAAGAGGCCTTCCACCAGAGGCTACGTGCTGCCTTTTGAGCCGCGCTATGTGTCTAGTGATCCCTGAGAGTCCCAGCACATCTTGCAAGTACTCAACACCAGTATTGATGGGCAGTGGAAAATAGACTTTGCCATCACTGCAGTTAAGGTTGTGGGGTAAAGATATGCGCATGTGGTGTTGAGGAAAGCAGAGACATCTACCTTACCAAGAGGGCAGGAGAGCTCTTTGAGGATTAGGTGGAATGTGTGATCACCATTATGCAGAATTCACACGAGTGAGATCTTATCTCAGACTGGTTCTGGAACAGACAAAGGGATGTGAAGGATGGAAAATACAAGTAGATCCTGACCAATGGTCTGGGCAGCAAACTTCACGAGTACTTAGAATGAAGAAAACTTGAGCCCACAAAGGGCTGTGTCACTTCTAGGGACTTGGTGTCCCAGGCCAGCACACTAAGGCCACAGGCTACTGAGGCTTCACTGTGGATGTGTCCAAGAAGAAATAAATCTATAGGCCTTGTCTGCTAATCTGTTAAGTTTATGCACCAAGTTTATGCTTCTTTATTAAAAAAAAAATAAAAAAAGGAACGTGAAAAAATCCTACATAATCGAAGAAAATATTTGCAAATCAGTACGTGATAACGGACTTGTGTTAAGAATACATGAAGAACTCTGGGGCACCTGGGTCCCTCAGTCTGTTAAGCATCCAACTCTTGATTTTGGCTCAGGTCATGATCTCACATTCATGGGATTGAGCCCTGTGTCCAGCTGTGTGCTGACTATGCAGGGTCTGCTTGGGATTCTCTCTGTCTCTGTCCCTGTCCTGCTTGCATGTGCCCTTTCAAAATAAATAAACATTAAAAAAAAAGAATATATAAAGAACTCTTACAACTCATGATAAAAAGACAATCCAATTAAAAAATGAACAAAGTATTCAAATAGATATTTCTCAAAGAATATGTACAAATGACCAATAAACACATGAAAAGGTATTAGTCATCAGGGCAATAAGGTCAAAACCATAGTGAAATACCACTTCATACCTGCTAAGATGCCTTAAAAGTAAAAATGATAAATGTTGGTGAGGATGTGGAGAAATTGGAGCCCCCTCATACATTGCTGGTGAGAATGTAAAATGGTGCAGCCATTGAGGAAAACCATTTAGCATTTTTTTAGAATGCTAAATATGGAGCTTCTATATGGTACAGTAATTCTACTCCTATTATATATGTAGGAGAGAAATGAAAAAATTTGTCCACACAAATCTTGTACATAAATGTTCATGGCAGATGAACATTTAGTTGATACAACCTGTAAGTATATCAATTAACTCTTGAGTGGACAAACAGAATGTGGTATGTTCATACAGGGAAATATTATTCAGCCATACAAAAGGAAGAAGTATTAACACATGATAAAAACCTTGAAAATATTCTGAATGAAAGAAGCCAGTTACAAGAGATCACATATTGTATGATTCCATTTATGTGAAACTTTCAGGATAGGCAAATCCACAGAGACAGAAAGTAGATTACTACTTGCCAAGTACTTGGGGAGAAGGAGTGGGAATGACTGTTAATGGTATGGGACTTCTTTTGTGGGTGATAGAAATATTAAAATCGTGGAATGGTTACAAAACTCTGTGAATAAATAAAAAACCACTGAGCTTCATAGTTTAATAGGATAAATTTGGAGTGCCTGGGTGGCTCAGTTGGTTAAGCATCTGACTCTTAGTTTTGGCACAGGTCATGATCTCATGGTTTGGTGAGTTTGGGCCCTGTGTTGGGTTCTCTGCGGGCGGTGCAGAGCCTGCTTGGGATTCTCTCCCCCCCTTCTCTTTGCCCCTCCCCTACTTGCTCTGTCTCTTTTCTCTCTGAAAATAAATAAACTTTAAGAAAATAGGATGACTTTTATCATATGTGAAATCTATCTTACTAGAGGTATAAAGAAAATCAACCAGAAAATGAAAGGAATGTCTAATCTTTTAAAATGCCATGAAAAGTATTCTCCTAAAAGAAACAAAAAAGATATTCTCCTACAGACTTTAGCTGCCCCTCTCTCATTATTGTTTTCCCTTGTACATGATAAATGAGCAGGATTATACCTGTCATCTAATATGATCCTGTCATCTAAAGCTGCCTTATGGAGTGACAAACTAAACCCAAAAGTAATAGTTTAAAAATAGGCTATATATGTATAAGTAATTTCAAGCATATGGGAAAGTAGATTGATTCTAATAATAAACCTTTATATTCTTTCATTATTTTGATTTAGGTTATTAATACTTTGTAATAACTAGATATATTTTGAGAAATAGTTGAGGTTTGTAGAATCTGTCTTTACATTATCTACAATAAAATGTTCACTAAGCATTTATATAGAGAACACCCGAAATAAAGAGGAATGAAAGAGTTTCTGTGGATTAAATGTTGCATGGACATATTAGATGTGTGTCTGAACTTTGAAATAATCAGGTCTGTAAGTGACAGCATTTTTATTTTTATTTTTTTAATGTTTTATTTATTTCTGAGAGAGAGAGACAGCATGAGCAGGGGAGAGTCAGAGAGAGAGGGAGAGGGTCGTCAGACAGAGAGAGAGAGGTTAGAATCCGAAGCAGGCTCCAGGCTCTGAGCTAGCTGTCAGCACAGAGCCTGATGCGGGGCTCAGACCCATGAACCATGAGATCGTGACCTGAGCCAAGTTGGACGCTTAACCAACTGAGCCACTGAGGCACCCCATGACAGCATTTTTAATGCTAGCATATTGACCCTCATGTGCTTATAAGATTACTGTGCCAAGTTGTAGAACAGAGGAAACTGTCAACTTCATAAGACTTTCCCCGTGACCTGTTCTCTGAGACTAGCAGCTAAGGTTCCTGATATTTTGTTAGTGCAATTTGATATTGAAGAGTACGTATATTAAATACAGCTAAGCACTTGGGTTGGCATAGTACTTTTTATTTTTGAGTTAACTGGTTACATATCTGGGTATGTTCTCCTCTCAGGAATTTGCATGTTTGTAATATGATTTTGTAATTCAGGTACCTTCGTTGGGCATTTGGCCTTGTGTGTAGTTTCTTATCATTAGGAAAAGTGTATTACAGCAGATTGCACAATTTCCTGAGAAAGTACTAAAAACACTGCCACAATTCCTTTTGTTCTGTGTGTAATGTTTTTGTACTGAGTGCTGTCTTGGATCCTTATGGTTTTAGCTTATGTAGATCCAGGAGTTTTGAAAGGTGTTCCACTGTCAAATAATGCTTTTGTCAAATTCAAAAGCATCCTAATCTTCACAAAGATTTATGAAAACCACTTATAAAAATTATTCAGGAAATTGTCCATAAATTCCAAGTATATTAAAAAAATAAAATTTCCATCAGGCATATTTGGAAGAACCATGTAAATTACAGAGTAGTTGTATGGAGGCAGTGTTCCTTTCATAGGTTAAGAGTCTGTCTCTTTGTCCCTGGGAAATGGGATGTGGCTGGAAAGGGGGCAGCCCCCTCAACCCTCAAACAATGCTTGTTCTTGTTTGTGGGGAACCTGGTGCTAGCCCGTTCCTGGATGACCTGCTTCTGGGTTGGGGTTTCGTTGGTAGCAGAACAGCTCCCTTGCTATGATATGTTGAAAGTCAACCCTCCACACAAGGGTTTGTTTAAAAAAAAAAGAAAAAGAAAAAAAGTTAGAGTCTGTTGGTTTCAGATTATTATAGCTAATGTATTGTGCTTATTATGTGTCTGACACTGTTTTTAGTCTTCTTTGTATATTAACTCATTTAGTCCTCCTAACTACCTACCTTCTGAGGTAGGTGCTGTTGTTTACTATTTGACATGTGAGGAAACTGAGGTATAGTGAGGTTATTAAGTAACTTGCTCAAGATCACACAGGGAGGAAGCTGAGTTATCCTGGACTGTGATTTAGTACTCTGGCTCTAGAATCTATATTCTTAAACATTGTACTAGTCGGTCTTTGATTTGAATGATCATTAAGCAAATAGGATCAATTATAACTATCTCTTGCTATTGAATGTTAGAGTTATTGCAAGACAGTAATATAGGCAATTCCCTGAATATCTTGTTAAAAACTAGCTTTTACTGTGAGGTTTAAAGTTATATTGCCATAGTATTCTGTAATTTAATTTTTTTTTCCTGTAATTTAATTTCTATAATAATAGAGCAAAGGGATGAATAGTCAATACTAAGTTTATTCTTGAATTTTATTATCTATTAACTTTTTATCAGTCAAAAGTTAAAATGTACTGCAATGTAAATGGTTTAATTCTTTAAGTAGTTGAAGTTACAAAATGGTTATTAAACTAATAATGTAGTACCTAAAATAAATGCTTCTGGAATAAAGCATGGGAATTAAACCAGACAAGGAAGAAAAGCAGTAAATGAAATGAAGCTATAAATAAAAACAACAATTTTTGGGGAGCCTGGGTGGCTCAGTCAGTTAAGCATCCGACTTTGGCTCAAGTCATGCTCTCTGCTCTCATGGGTTCAAGCCCTGCATTGGGCTCTGTGCTGACAGCTCAGAGCCTGGAGTCTGCTTAGGATTCTGTGTCTCCCTCTCTCTCTGCCCCTCCCCTGCTTATGCTCTGTATCTCAGAAATAAATAAATGTTAAAAAAATTAAAAATAAAAACGATTTTTAAAATAGTAAAGGAATGATTCTAATTTTGTATGTATCTCTGAAATAAAAAGAATTAGAAAATAAAATCACTTTCTTTTGAGATTGTCTTCATTTATTATTGGTGAGGAAAATCCTCATGAGTTAATACAGTGTCCACTTTCCCCAGAGGTGTGTGCTGAGGAAGGGGACCCTATAGCACCCCAGAGATAGCTTTTAGCAGTAGTGCTTTGACCAGGACCTGCTGGACACATTCTCTGGGGAAAAGGCAGGTGTCCGCATTGGCTTCTCCTCTCCCATGGCCAAGTCAGACGGGTAAGTGGTCATCAGTCTTTGAAGGAGGCAGGCTGGCAGAGAACAGACAGTAGTTGAGTGTGAGAGGACAGGAGGACAGAAGTGATGACCACATGCAGGGAGGGGCCCGCCATCCCCCAGCCCTGGGGTCCAAATGCGGGGTCAGACTGTACAGTATGTTATGGAACCAGGAAAAAATCACTGCTTGTATCTTCCTTTTTTAATGTTGAGGAGGAATCAGTCTTTATAGTGCAAACTAAAAATGGTTAACTAAAGACATCACATGTTAATACTGTGAATCATTTATTGATTCAGGATTTTAGTCCAAGGTAGGTTTGCGAAACAGAAAATTCTAATTTCCTGAAATAAATTTTTTTCTTGTTAAAAATTAGATTCTAGAATGGGGTGCCTGGGTGGCTTAGTTGGTTCAGTGTCCAACTTTCGCTTAGGTCATGATCTTGCGGTTTGTGGGTTTGAGCCCTGTGTCGGGCTCTGTGCTGACTGCCAGCTCAGAGCCTGGAGCCTGTTTCAGTCTGTGACTCCCTCTCTCTCTGACCCTCCCCTGCTCACGCTGTCTCTCTCTCTCTCTCTCTCTCTCTCTCCCCTAAAAATAAATAAAAACATTAAAAAAATAGATTCTAGAAATTAATTCTTCTTTGGAGTATATTATTTGAATTTCCTGTGAGGCTAAAATGTGGGTATTTACTTAATGAATATTAATTTTTGAGCTTATTTATTAAAGTAAAGAGAGTTGAAATAGTTGACTGGAGACATTTTACACAGTTACATTTTTTAAATTAATTGGTTTAATGTTTATTTTTGAGAGAAAGAGTGCAAACGGGGGATGGGTAGAGAGAGAGGGGGACGGAGAATCCAAAGCTCTGTGCTGTCAGTGCAAAGCCAGATGTGAGGCTTGAACTTTCTAACCATTAGATCATGACCCGAGTTGAAGTCAAACAACCAACTGAGCCACCCAGTTGATCCCCCTTTTTTGGTTTATTTTGAGAGAAGGAAAGAGAGAGCGAGAGCGAGAGAGAGAGAGAGAATCTCAAGCAGGCTCTGTGCTGTCAGCAGCGCAGAGCCCAATGCAGGGCCCTTTATAAGATGGGTAAACAGGGCAGCAGGTGTATAGACATATGACTACTCTTATACTTTGCGGTACATAATTTATTTCTTATTGAGGTTGGAAGAGCTGGAATTATCATGTGTTTACATAGTGAAAACGTTTTAAACTGTGCTTGTTTTCCTACCATTGTCATAGTATTTTGATTGGTTTTACAGAGGGAGTTGTGAAATTTGTATTGATTTGACTGAAAAAAAATTGTTTTAAGATTATTTTGAAAGAGGGAGAGTACACGCTAGTGCAAGTAGGGGAGGGGCAGAGAGAGAGAGAGGGAGAAAGAGAATCCCAAACAGGCCTCACACTGTCAGTATGGAGCCTCATGCAGGGCTCGATCTCACAAATTGTGAGATTATGACCTGAGCTGAAATCAAGAGTTGGTCGCTTAACTGACTGAGCCACTCAGGTGCCTCTAAAATTTTTTTAAAAAATTTTGTTTCTTGGATAGTATTTTATTACTTTTTGTACATAGTAACTTTAGATGCAGCAGTGTTTTAACATCAGCTTTTTGTAATGCTGAATCCTCAGTCATGACACGAAGCACACATATAATTATGATTAGCAGTACTGCAAGAAAGTAAAAAATATTTTATTAAATTTACATTTACACAGATTGCATATAAGACATGTATTTAGTGTTAATGATCAGAGATTATTTTATATTCTCATCCCAGGATACTTGTGAGAATATCCCAGTCTATCAAAATAACAATTTATAAAGTAAATTGTACATATCTACCACGAATTAACTTCTGAGTTCTGAGTGTGACAATAGTGAAGGTAGTTGTTTTATTTTGCAGTGTGGAAGATCATTTCATTGCTTAATTTTCTGCCTATTTTATCCTTTATTGTTCAGGGTACCAGGAGTTTGTTTCCAGGTTGGATGTTCTCAGCATAGAGTCTTGAAAAATATTCCACATGTGAGAAAATTATATTCTATCTAGCTACACATCCATATATAAACTTTAAAAAGCGTGTAAGCAAGTTTTGTTCAACCAGTGTTGCACTTCAAAGGCTGACTTCAGTTTAGAGGAAGTTGTGTGTATGGCACGGTAGCGTACGTAGGGATCAAAAGCATAAAGTCTGTACCCCCTTGTCCTGTCTATAAAGTGAGACTACTGTCATCGCCTACTTCACAGGGCTGCTGCTAGGATTAAATGAACTAATACATATATGCTATTCAAAACAGTTCCAGGAATGTAGTAACTGCTAAATAAATGTTAGATGTGGTTTTTGTTGTTGCTATTATTACTACCATTATTTTATGACTCCTTGGGAGTAGGAGATCATTAAGTGTTGGATACAGATCAATATCATTTTGATGCCCTGCATGAAGTTGTATATTATTTTAAACAGATTATGTGACCTTAGGATAGAAAGTATTTTGTCAATTAAGTTATATCTTAGCTCCAAATCTATCTTGTTTTTTCTGATTTGTGAACCTGGGGCCTGGGACACCAAAGCCACATTTTTGCACTGTCTGCCGCTCCCTGTGACTGGCAGATTGGGGGCAGTAAAGGGCTGGACGGGCAGGCAGGGAGGGACTTGGTCTTTCTCTTTTGCTTCCTGTGGCCTTCCTCTCCACTGTTCTCGTGAGTGACACCCTAACAACACTTCTTCATCCTGGCAACAGCAGGACCGGCCTGTGACCGGATCCTGTTTGTAGTTTTTCCAGCACTTGAGGACTGGTTTCATCAAGCTTTCTTCAGAGACCGCTAGCACCAGCAACTAATGCTCCTCTTTAGAGTTCGGAGTCCCAGGCCCGTGGGTTCTGTCTGTGGAATTCTGAGACACCAGCCCCAGCTGAGTGGCGCCTTCTCTTCAGAAGTCTGACTTTATGTGGCCTGGACCCCTCTCTAAGCTTTTGTTAGCTGTGCCCTGAGCATGACAGCTGCTTTCTGCAGCTGCTACCTCTGATTCCTTGGAGTTCTCTTTTTGCCCCTTCAGCCATTTACCTAGAAACTTCCTACTCGTTAACAAATCTTATATTAAGTTCTGTCTTTTTAAATAACAGGTATGATTCCTGTCTTCTGACTGATCCTGGCTATTACAGATAGAGGGGATAAAGGCTAGTAGCCAACATGGGTTTGCTTAAGAACTTGTCATTACCTTTTTTTTTATAAGGATTCTAAGATGACTAGTAGATCTTGATTTTCTTATAAAGTATCCCATGATAATCTTATGGACATGACTCTTGTAGATTTAAAGATAATAAACTTGTTGAATTAGAGAATCATAGAGGTGATTAAAAAAACCCTGCAGGAAGTCTGTACCAAAACACAGGACTCTAGTTTTTAAATCTAGTCTCATGGCAGTAATACTATTTTTTGGATGAAGGCATGAGAGTTTCACAGATATTAGATGGGTAGCTACTACACTGAAAGAAGTAAAATTCAAAGGGATAGTGATATACTAGAACAATAAAATGAAAGTATATATTCTGTAATCTTGCGGGCAGGAGCCATGTCTGCTTTCTTTTCTTTTTTTATGTCCAGTCCTTAGTAAATGCCTGGCAAGAGTATGTGCTCCATAAGTGAATATGTTGATAAACCAAGGTAAAACTCATCAATTATAAGTGAGTTTTCCATTTAGGTTAGAAAACACATGAGGGATTCCTGGGTGTTTCACTTGGTTAAGCATCTGACTCTTTAAAAATTAAAAAAAAAAATTTATTTTTGAGAGAGCGGAGTGTGTGCACATGAGCAGGAGAGGGGCACAGAGGGGGCAGAGGATCCAAAGTGGGCTCTATGCTGACAGATATGGGGCTCACGAACTGTGAAATCATGACCTGAGCTGAAGTTGGACACGCAACTGACTTAAGTATCCAGGTGCCCCACATCTGACTCTTGATTTCAGTTCATGAGATCAAGCCCTTAGTTGGGCTCTGAGCTGACAGCATGGAGCCTTCTTGGGATTCTCTCTCTCCCTCTCTTTCTCTGCCCCTTCCTTGCTCACACTCTCTCAATAAACATTAAAACAACAACAACTGTGAACAAACCTTACTTATCAGCATAATATGGGAAGAAGCTTTGGGTTACATATAAGCTCAGCATGAACTATCTTCAATCACTAAGTTAATGAATGCAGTCTTAGTATTCATTAATGAAAATAGTGTTATAGTCTTAAAAGCCACTGGGCAGTTATTCCTGTATAGTTTCTGTCCATACCTTTAGCAGCCTCTCAGTTCTGTGAAGGCATTAACTGGCTTAGGTGTACATAGTCCTTAATTAAAGATTTACAAGATTGCTGCTTTTCAGCCCTCACAAATTACTGAGGGCACTTGGGCTTTTAAATGGGGAAGTGGTGGGAGAGCTATAGCTTATCAAATAGAAATGAACAGGCACCCTAACTTATCCAGCCAGCCCTTTTATAATGTACTCATTCCTTCTCATCTTCTCTCCCTTGCTCTTTCTCCCAAGTGAAAAGGAAATGTTGCAGGGACAGAAGTTCAGCACACAATGGTCTTAAATACACATACTGTAAGAAGCATATAAAAGAGGTGAGAGTTGGGTATAATATCTGAAGGCAGAACACTTAATGTGTCGTTTAGGGCAGAAAACTCAGACCAATGGGTGGAAATGATCAGGAGGCAGATTTAAGCTAATGAAAGTGTAACTGAACCAACATGGGTTTCCTCCTTGGTGGGTCATAGAAACTGTACCAGGTGAGTTGTTGCACAAAGACAGTTTATTTGTAGCAAATAAGGAGATTATGGGGAATAGCTTCCAAAGCTGCAACTCCCTGAATGAGAGAGAAAGAGAGAGAAAAGAGAAGGGATTGGGAGGAGGGAGAGAGAATGGGTCCCTTTTGTTTAGGATTAGGATGAATATTTAGATAGGGAAGCCTTGTCATCCTGTGTTGAGGTGGGAATAAGGTCACACATGGCGCCATAAGGAAACATGTCTATACAGACACTGTATGTTATGTAAATGAGGCTTGTGCTCCTCCTTTGATGGGGATTTTAGTATTATAATGAGCTAAGGGTAGTTGCCATTCTTTCTGGGGATCACTCCATGGTCATCTCTGTAGGTGAACAAACGTTAGGGGGTTTAGCTCAGGTGGTCTAGGTCTGGGTGGTCTGAGCCAGTGGGAGGTCTTGTCAAGACGGTTGCTGTCACCTGAGGGGTGGTTTTGGGTTTCCTTCCTCTTAGTTCAGAGGTAGGCTGGAAAGAAAGAAGGAAGAGCTCAAGAAAAAAATGTAGACAAAGGTTAGTGAGTACAAGCAGGTGGGCAGTGAAGGTCAGGTCTTAAGATCCAGCTGGTAACAAAGGGAAAAAAAACCTTTCTACACAGCAAACAATAAGAAGTTGTATTTTCTGATGAAGGCTTGGGACAGGGTGTACCCTGAGGGCATATGTATACACTAGGGATCAAATGGGCAAATGGTAAAGATGCAGTCAGTTTCCTTTTTGCAATATTGAGATGCTTAACCTGGTGTCTCATCTGATTGAAGGACCATTCTGTTGCCTGACAGCATTTTCTGAGAAAGTATTTGTCTGTTTCAGTCCTGAAACAAATGATAATCTCAATTCTGCAATTAAATCATGGCTTAGAAGATTTTGATCTGAAAAATTTCTAAGCAGACATTCACATAAACTATAGAACAAAATCTCACAAATGTTCCTATAAACTTTCAGTTATGTGTAGTATAACTCCCCTTTGAATTCTCCAGGTCAGATTACTACAAAATATTCCCTTAACTAACTAAATAAACCAAGACTACTGAGGTTTTTTACATTTTGTAAAAGGCGAAAGATTTATGCGATCTGAAGAGAAACCAGAGTATTGGTTTTTTGCATTTTGAAAAATGTCTGGTAAAAACAAGAGTGTAGTTGGTATCAATGATAAGGTTTTGCAGTGGTGGGGGTTTGGAGCTAACAGCCAACAAAGAATTCTTAAGATGTCTTTGGTGCAAAAAGGTGACTTTATTAAAGCACAGGGACCAGATCCATGGGCAGAAAGAGCTGAACAGGGGTGCCTGGGTGGCTTAGTCGGTTAAGCGTCCAACTTTCGCTTAGGTCATGATCTCACGGTTTGTGGGTTCGAGCCCCGCGTCGGGCTCTGTGCTGACTGCCAGCTCAGAGCCTGGAGCCTGTTTCAGTCTGTGTCTCCCTCTCTCTCTGACCCTCCCCTGCTCATGCTGTCTCTCTTTCTCTCCTAGAAATAAATAAATCATTAAAAAAAATTAAAAAAAAAGAAAGAGCTGAACAAGGGGTGTGAAGAGTGACTGTTAGACACTATGGATTTGAGGAAGTAAAGGCAAAAAGGAAGGTCTCCAAGAGGAGTTTAATATGCTAAAGAGGACTTCTAAGATACCTGAGGCCTTGCTATCATCAAGCTAAGGTTGTTTTTCCTCTAATGAGGCATTAACATTAGGACAGTGAGAGGTTCCTGGAGAAATGTTATACTCTGTAGTTACCTCAAATATTTGTCAATGGGCTGCAGGTTGTAAAGAAATTTAATTTCACTTGCCGTTTCCTCCTTGCTTTTGTTCCCCACATCACTGTGGAGAGGAGGGTGATATTAGGGGCTCCAAGAAACTGAGTCTATAAGTTTCTGGACATGAGGCTATTGATAAGTTTGCCTTTTTCTTGCAATTTACTAAGATACTTGTAAACTAATGTTCTGTATGACTGTGAGCTCTATCAGTTAACCAGTTGTTTTCTTTCCTTTGTTCTCGGGCAGCCAGGAGTGCCTGAGGAATATCCCACATATCCCACGGGGGTGTATGTGTGGGGGTTTAGGGGGGTGGGTTGTAAACTTGTGCTTTGTCCTCAGCTTGCCTTATGTTACTCATCATCAAGATATTTCTGGTGACAGTTAGATAGCAGCGTTGATTAGGCATCAAAGCCTTTTATTCTCTGTAGCTAGGACACTTCTATAAGTTCACTGTTTCCAACTGTTTTGTGGACTCCAAGTGAAAGAGCACTTAAACAATCTCCATTTGGACCTCAAACTTTTTAATTTTCTTCTTTGTAACTGCATCTCTTAACTTAGGCAAGAAACTCTGAGGGCAATGCATCTACCGAGGGGGATGAAAACTACCCTCCTTAAGCCATAAGGACTGCTCTCAGCCAGCAAGACCCCTCTTGATGGACCCCCTGACAATGACTTGATCTTTATTGCCCACCTGCACACACCCACCGACCTTTGTCCCACATGTTCCTTATATAAACCTGGAAGTATTTTTTGGCACTTTGGAGACAGTCTTTGAAACTCTAGTCCCCTGTCTTCCCAGTGTTGGCCTTACTGAAATAAATTCCTTGTTTGTTTCACCACTGTTGTCTCTCTGGCTTTGGATTTTGTCAGCTGCAAGAGGCGAAACCTGGTCTGCATGGGACCCGTGGAGTCAGGTGCTCTTTCATCCCAGCACCCCAGCTATACAAGGGAGTCCATGGTTCAGTTCACATGTATACCAAGAATTACCTGTAGACTGAGTAAATAAAATAATTTGTTTACATGCATGCTTCTTCCCCCCCCATTTGTATAGATACTGTTTGATTTATAAAATATACATTTATTAAAAGACAATACTGAATTCAGAGTAGACTTTGCTGTTTGTATTTTCTCAATTAGTGGTCTTAAAAATGTACAATTAAGAAATCAGAAAAAGGTTTTGATGTCTAAAAAGAGTCAAGAGAGGAGAAAGTATTGGCAGTGATTGATCTAGATCAGAGGGTGGCAAACTTTATATGAAGGGCCTAATAGTAAATACTTTAGGCTTTATGGGCTGCAGTCTTTGTTGTGGTACTAAAATCTGCCATTGTAACACAGAAGCACACTTGAACAATGTATAAATAAATGGATGTGGTTATGTTCCAATAAAACTTTATTTCTAAGAAGAGGCAGTTGAAGTTTGCTGAGCCCTGATCTAGATTTTGTTAAAGTGATTTCAGATTCTTTTTTTTTTTAATGCTTTATTTATTTCTGAGAGAGAGAGAGAGAGAGCGAGAGCGAGCGAGCGTGAGCCGGGGAAGGTCACAGAGAGAGGGAGACACAGAATCTGAAACAGGCTCCAGGCTCCGAGCTGGCAGTCAGCATAGAGCCCGACGCGGGGCTTGAACCCATGAACCGTGAGATCATGACCTGAGCCGAAGTCTGAGGCCCAAGAGCCCGACGCGGGACTCGAACCCATGAACCGTGAGATCATAACCTGAGCCGAAGTCGGAGGCCCAATCGATGAACCACCCAGGCACCCCAAGTGATTTCAAATTCTAAAACTTAACTTTAAAAAGATGGAAGTGGAGGAGGGGTTAGACTGTAATCATGTTTTATACCTTACACAACACTTGTCAGGTTGATCAGGACAAAGGCAAAAGAAATCGATAAAGTTCAATTTCCTTACAGTTTGCAGCCCATTGACAAATACCTGAAACAGGCAGAGTAGGACATTTCTCAAAGAATTCACAACTGCCTTAATGTTAATGCTTTGCTAAAGGCAAAAATCACTCTTATCTTGACAGTAGCCAGACCTCCAGGATCCTGTAAGTCTTCTTTAACAGATGAAAATTCCTTTAGAAACTTCCTTTATCTCTTATCTGTACCCCCCATTAAAAGTATATAATCCATCTTTCCTCACAGGTACAGTGTAGCTCCTCCTGCCCATGAGTCCTGTGCCCATGCTTTCATAAAAACACCTTTTTGCACCATATATGCCTCAAGAATTCTTTCTTGGCTGTTTGCCCCTGGCCTGTATCACATCAGGGTGATCAAGGACCTTTCCTGCCAACCATGACCCTTATTAAAATATCGACTTAGTAAGAGTATTGGTAACTGTCAAGTTTAGAGTCCTATATTTCTATACTTTGACCTAGGTTTCATTCTCCTCTGATTGATGTTGAATACGCAGAGAATTATATATTCATCAATTATGCATTTCTAGGTTCTGGATTGAGTCTGTTTATTTGCAGCACCCTCTCCTAATTATCTGATGGTAGGCTTTTTTAAAATCATATTTATTTCAGTAAAAGATAGTTCCTTTTCCTTGATCCCAGTGCATTTCACTTTGGGACTTCCTGGCAAAATTGTGAAAGATTTGAAATGGATTTGGAAAAAGATTACTTGGGTGTCTTCAGTGGAAAAGTAGGTTGCCCGGAATGTTATCAGATTCTATGAAGTTTGTACCTTTCATGGTCTTTGAACTACTTTATACTTCTGTTCATTGTAGATAACTGATAGCAGTACAAATTATTCTTGTCCATAAATATGCAAATGACTATTTCTAGGTGGGGGGCAATTGATTTCAGTTTCTTCCTCCCCTGGAAAGGCCAGTTTGCATCTATTTAGAAATTCATTTCAGCATTTTTTTTCCTTATTTATTTCTAGGAGAGAGAGAGAGACTGCATGAGCAGGGGAGGGTCAGAGAGAGAGGGAGTCACAGACTGAAACAGGCTCCAGGCTCTGAGCTTGCAGTCAGCACAGAGCCCGACGCGGGGCTCGAACCTACGAACCGCGAGATCATGACCTAAGCGAAAGTCGGACGCTTAACCAACTAAGCCACCCAGGCGCCCCTCATTTCAGCATTTCTGATTGCCTATACATGTGGGGTACTTTGAATTCTCCTCTGAATTGATTGTAACATTTTACTGGGTCACTCATTAATTAGTCTTTGATGTGTGTTTATTTCATATTTGTATGAGTCATTGTTTTACAAAAATGGATATTGTAACAGGAACAAAGGTTATTTAGTGGTTTTTATTCACTAGTTCACTTCTCATAAAATGCATTTCAAAAAAGAAGAGCACGAAAGTACTAGAAAGTTCAGAGATAAGTAATACCCTTAGGAATTTTTATTATTTGTCATAATTGCTGAAAAATGGTACTTTAACATTTTAATGGCGTGACATATAAATTATGCTTATGTGTTTAAGTTGTGTGTATTCAACTTGGTTGAATTTGACATTTTGATAACTAATTTTTTTTTTAATGTTTTATTTATTTCTGAGAGAGAGAAACAACGGGAGCAGGGGAGGGTCAGAGAGAGAGGGAGATACAGAATATGAAACAGGCTCCAGGCTCTGAGCTGGCTGTCAGCACAGAGCGTGACACGGGGCTCGAACCCATGAACTGCGAGATCATGACCTGAGCCGAAGTCGGATGCTCAACCGACTGAGCCACCCAGGTGCCCCTTTTGATAACTAATTTTGACCTGTGTGTTTTGAGTGTCTGTTGTTATGATGGGCTGGAGGGAGCAAACACAGACCTCCTGGGCATGGGATGGGCCTGCTATTTTCCGCATTAGTCTTCAAAGAGGGGGGTTGGTTGTTTACCTAATAAAATGGTATCAACTTATTTATAATCATCTCAAATTAATAGAACAGTGTAGAAACACACAGTCATGAATATCAGACTTATGTTTTTTAGAAACAATTGATATGAGTAGATGTGAAGATCTAATGGCTTTATTCAGTGATTCTTGAATGAGGCAGATTCTGACCATCAAGTAGAAAAGAGCTCTGGGGAGCCACGGAATGGAGTTCTTTTATAGGCAGAAGGGGGCAGAAAAAGGAAGTTTCTAACAAAGAGTGGATTGTTTCAGGCAAGGTCATCTTCCTTTGGGGGAAGGGTGGGGAGTGGGAGGGTCTGTCCTGCAAATTACCTCACTAGTGCTGATCAGGTAATTTCAGACTGAGTTGTTAAAGGTTAATCCCTGAGAGAGGTTGAAACTACAGTTAGGTAGATGATAAGTCTCGGTTTGCTGTCATGGGGCAAATGAACTCCATTTTGGGCCTGTTGTTCCCTTTTTTTTTCTTTAAGCAATTCATTTATTTTTATTTTTATTTTTTTACTTTTTTAAATGTTTTTTATTTATTTCTGAGAGAGCGAGAGCAGAGGAGGGTCAGAGAGAGAGGGAGACACAGAATCTGAAACAGGCTCCAGGCTCTAAGCTGTCAGTACAGAGCCCAATGCGGGGCTCAAACCCACAAACTGCGAGATCATGACCTGAGCTGAAGTTGGCCGCTCAACTGACTGAGCCACCACAACAATTCATTTTTTTAAAAAGCTTATTTATTTATTTTGGAGGTAGGAGGATGCAAGCAAGGAAGGGTCAGAGAGGGAGGGAATCCCAAGCAGCCTCTGTGCCACCAGTGCCAGCTCAGCCTGATGTTGGGCCTGAGCTGAAATCAAGAGTTGGATGCTTAACCAGCTGAGCCACCCAGGCGCCCCTAATTCATCCCTTTTGATCAGAGTCTCAGGTTAACTGAAAGACAGGATAAAAGTTTAAATCATTGATGTCACTTCCACCTATTTGGAAGTTCTTGAAGTTTTTGTGGGTCCTTTGTGTGATATTCATAGGTCATGACATTGGTTGCTTCATCTCATTTATATTTACAGGGCACAACTTCAGGTTAATATTTTTTTTAAAGTTAGTCATTCTCTTTGTTCCTTTTCTGATGTTCCAATCTTAGGAAGATCATTTGCTTGGTGGTAAGTGTCAATAAACATGTATTTAAAGCCTTTGAGAGAATATAGCATACTAGGGAGACTGCTATGACCGATAAGCAGGATAATTCCCAACATTTGGAGTTCACTTCAGAGCCATGGTCCCTAAGACCCAAACCAATCAAAATCGGGTAAGTCAAAGAAAGACCTCATTCAAGGAGTCACTTAAAAACAATTCTTTTTTAAACCCAATTTTTTTTTCACATTTTTTATTTATTTTTGAGAGACAGAGCACAAACAGGGGAGGAGGGACAGAGAGAGAGGGAGACACAGAATCTGAAGCAGGCTCCAGGCTCAGCACAGAGGTGTCAGCGCAGAGCCTGACGTGGGGCTCAAACTCATGGACCGTGAGATCATGACCTGAGCTGAAGTCAGATGCTTAACTGACTGAGCCACCCAGGCGCCCCAAAAACAATTTTTTTAATGTTTATTTGAGAGAGAGAGAGAGAGCGCGCGAGCGAGCAGGGGAAGAGGGGCAAAGAGAGAGGGAGATACAGAATCCAAAGCAGGCTGCAGTTCTCAGCTGTCAGCACAGAGCCTGATGAGGGGCTTGAACTCACAAACCTTAAGATCATGACCGGAGGTGAAGTTGGATGCTTAAGCAATTGAGCCACCCAGGCACCTTGAAGGTGTCACTTTTTTAAGCCAAGTGCCTTGCTCAGTGATCTTATGTAACTGAGTTTCAACTTCTCCATGAGTGTTAATCCAGGTGCAGCAGGTGGTGTTGGCCGGGGAAGTAGGGCCCTGCCAAAGGAAGCAAATCTTGAATCATGAATGCCTCCTGGTAATTCCCATTTCAATCCGTGGCTCAGTACTGGAAAGGTGACAGCTACGGAAGCCAGTAAAATTTTAAGGGTTTAGAGACCACACAGGCTGTTTTTATTCTTGTTATCCTTGCTTATGTCCCTTTCTTTGTATAGAGCTTGTACATAAAGTTCCCCAACTTTGGGGTTGTTAACCAGAGACAGAGAAAGATGGGGGAGGGGAGGTCTCTAGCATCATGGACAGATCAGAGCTCTTGATGAAAAATCCAGCAGTGGAAAGTTTGCTACCCTTAACAGTGGTCTGGGAGACATGAATGATGGCATGTTTCCAGGCCAATGCTAGAGTAAAGGAAAGAAAGAGAAGAGAGGATTTCATGTTTAAAGTATGAAGTCTTGATGTTGCATCAGGAGATGTCAGCTTCTACTTTTTTAGTTAATTTGATTTTGAGGCCTCCAGTTGGTGTATAGATATCAGGTGGAGACTTACTCAGCTGTGAGATATATACCCAGGATTCAAGGGTATATCCCACAGACCCAACTCTCTGATGTTTGCCTGCCGACTAGGTAGTGAGGAAGCCCTGGTATAGTCCTTTTTAGGGAGATTCATGGGGAGTCTTTGTTCTTAAGGAGACTAAATTAGAAGGGTGGGAGAAAATTGGAAATATTAATTTGGAGAGTTGTAGTCAGAAATTTGAGGAAACTAGAATTCAGGATCTAGTCCATTAATATGTATATATTAAAACCTTAAAGGCAATTGACAGTATTAGAGGCTAATATAGGCAGAGGTACACAAACATAATTTTTCTCTCTACAGTTATCCCCATTTTTTTCTTCCTCAGAAGATAATCATAATAAAACTAATTTGTTTGCATCTAACTTGGCTTGATTACTAAACATTAAAAAAAGCCGGGAGGGGGGTACCTGGGTGGCTCAGTCGGTTGGGTGTCTGGTTTTGGCTTAGGTCATGATCTCATGGGTTATGAGTTCAAGCCCCGTGTCGGACTCTGTGCTGACAGCTCAGAGCCTGGAGCCCGCTTTGGATTCTGGTTTCCCTCTCTCTCTGCTCTTCCCCCACTCATTCTTTGCCTCTCTATCTCCTTCAAAAATAAACATTAAAAAAATTTAAAAAAAAACTAAAGTGCTATGAAAAGAATATTCAGGAATTTCTGAATTATGGATGGATCAAATGAGGAGAACAAGTAAATCTTTTATCTTTGTTTACAACAGGGTACTTTACCAAATTGTAAGTCATAGGTACCTAAGAGAAAAAATATATTTAAAGCTGGGAAAAATCTGAAAACATTAAGAAGTCAGCAACGTTTCAAACAAAAGTCATACAAATTTATAATATTCCTCCTTAGTTAATTCAGTCCCATGTAGATAGTACTTGTTTTGCTTGAATCCAGTTTACTTTATTTTTATTTATTTATTCTTTCATAGTTTATTGTCAAGTTGGTTTCCATATAACGCCCAGTGCTCATCACCACAGGTGCCCTCCTCCATGCCCATCAACCCTTTTCCCTTCTCCCCCACCCGCATCATCCCTCAGTTTGTTCTCAGTATTCAAGAATACTTTACGATTTTAAAGCTGTCAGAACCTTGTATTTGTCAAAGTCCTTTCCACGAATCTTCTTTTTTTTTCAAGTTTATTTATTTTGAGAGAGAGAGAGCGAGAGAGAAGGAGCGAGGGAGAGAGAGAACATGCATGAGCAGGGGAGGGGCAGAGAGAAAAGGAGAGAGATCCTAAGCAGGTCCTGTACTGTCAGTGCAGAGCCCGATGCCTGGCTTGAACGTATGAGTCATGAGGTCATGATCTGAAATCAAGAATTGGACACCGAACTGGCTGAGCCACTCAGATACCCCTCCATGAGTCTTCTTGACAATGAAACACTTTTGCAGAAACTGTTTTGCAAAACATTTGAGTGAAACAATAACTCTGTAAATGACAAAAGATTTAAAATGCCCATTGTTAAAGATCTGATGAGAGTTCATTACAATGGAATCAACAAGGAAATTTGGTTATTTCTGTGATACACAACATTTAAAAATAACTGGAATTATGACTGATAACATTAGGTACCAGAGCATATCAGATTTCTAAGCATTTTATACAATTTCTAACATACTTATAAGGTATACGTATACAAATACAACATAAAGAAGGCTTAGAATTATTTTTTGATAATGCTTTCAATATAATGTAACATCAAATAGCCCTAATTATTTTAACATTTTCATTTTTGGAAGGTGAGAGAGAATAAATCTTTTGAGATGTTTCAGAGACACTCTGAAACATCCCAACGTTAAAATAACTCCATTTAGGATTTGATTTGGGGAAGTTTGTCAAAAATATCCAAGGTTTTAAAATACTTGGTCAAATAGGTTATTGTGAAACAACAGCCATTCATTTAACCATTGTGGCAGTCAAAGACTTTGTAGGCAAATACAGAAAGTTATATCATTGTAAAGAAACCCAACTAACAAAAGCTAAAAAACCATAGCTCCCATAGCTCTTTTAATAGAGAAGATTCAGGGACGTCTGGGTGGTTCAGATGGTTAAGCGCCGGACTTCAGCTCAGGTCATGATCCCATGATTTGTCAGTTCGAGCCCTGCGTCGGGCTCTGCGCTGTCAGCACAGAGCCTGGAGCCTGCTTCAGATTGTGTGTCTCCCTCTCTCTCTACTCCTCCCTGACTCATGCTCTGCCTCTCTCTCTCTCAAAAATAAACATTAAAACAAAGTTAAAAAAAAAAAGATTCAGTTTTCTTAAGTAATTAAACACCTGATAAAGTCAGCACAGGAAATTATTTTGCCAAAACACACAATCTTTGTTTTCTATGAAGATTATGTTAAAAGATGAAGAAAAATCTTTCATACTTTCTTAGCAAGAGCAGAGAGAGAGTCACATTCTAATTTTGCACCAACTTAATTTTGATTTTAAAGCTTATTTGCTTGGGGTGCCTGGGTGGCTCAGTTGGTTGAACATCAACTCTTGATTTCTCCTCAGGTCATGATCCGAGGGTTGTGGGATTGAGTGCTGTGTTGGGTTCTGTGCTGAGCTTATGATTCTCTCTCTCCCTCAGCTTCTCTCCCCCTCTTGTGTACTCTCTCTCTCTCAAATAAAAAAAATATATATATAAAAAATAAGGTTTGCTTATTTAATTATATTTATTTTAATCATAGCCAGTCATCAGCTTAAAATTCTTTTCTAAAGAATTCTTTTCCTTTTCTGCAAAATTTAGTGGCTTTAATTGCATATGTTGAAATTTAAAACCTTAAAAATGCTTGAATTTTTAGTGAGAATAGAGAAGTAAACAATTATGAATTGTCTCTTACATTAGCATTTTGTGGATTGGCAAGCTTATACATTTTTTAAAAAATATCTTTATTTATTTCTAGGAGAGAGAGAGACAGCATGAGCAGGGGAGGGTCAGAGAGAGAGGAAGATACAGACTCTGAAATAGGGTCCAGGCCCTGAGCTGGCAGTCAGCACAGTGCCCGACACGGGGCTTGAACCCACGAACCGCGAGATCATGACCTAAGCGAAAGTCAGACGCTTAACCGACTAAGCCACCCAGGCGCCCCAGCAAGCTTATACATTTTATAATTTCTAGAAATACATGCTTTCTTCTAGTGACTTTCTCAGTCTGACATAAAACATGTTTACTAATTGATCTCCATTTATTAATTACCTCCTATATTTTGTGTTATCTATCTTAAATTTTACAAATGATTATAGTTATAATAATAATTATATTTATTTATAATTATAATATTATTATTACTTTCTTACTACATTTCTATGTTTCCTAGCTTGTTTTCCTTCAATATTTCTTTTAGTGAAGGCCCGTTGTTGATGGATTCCCTTGGTTTTGGTTTGTTTAAAAAAAAAAAACAACAAATACTTATTTTACCTTTTGAAAAATTGAGATATATTAACATACCGTAAAATTTACCATTTAAAAGTGTGCAACTCAGTGTTTTTTAGTATATTCACAACCATCACCACTAATTCCAGAACATTTCCATCACCTTCAAAAAAAAAGCCTCATTGAGTCAACCATTTTCCCCTGCCTCTAGCCCCCTGGCAACCAGTGATTTGCTTTCTGTTTCAATGGGCACGCCTTTCACAGACATTTAATATAAATGGAATCACACAAAGTGTGGCCCATGTCTGGCTTCTTTCTCTTAACATAGTGTTTTAAAGATTCATCCATGTGCTCATGTGTATCAGTAGTTTATTCCTTTTCATTGTTCCATTGTCTGGTTATGCTGCATTTTGTGTATTCATTCATTTGAGTTGTTGGCTTTTATAAATGATGCTGCTATAAATACTTGAGTACCAGGTGTTGTGTGGAACACAATAATTCATTTGGGTAGATGCTTTGGAGTGGAATTGCTGGGTCATATTATAACTCCATGTTTAACTTTTTGAGGATGTGACAAACTTTTCCACAATAGCTTTACCATTTAAAGTTCTACCAGCAATGTATGATGGCTCCTGTTTCAACTTCATTTTTGAACAATATTTTCTCTGGGTATAGACTTCTAGGTTAGAAGATAATGTGCCTTTTCCCTTCCTCTGTCTGTTTTAACATTTCCTCTTTGTTTTTGGTTTTTAGGAGTTTGACCATGATGTGTATAGGTCTAGTTTTCTTTGTGATATTATCTTGGGGTTGGATGAAGTTCTTAAAGCAGTTGGTTCAGTATTCTTTGTGTTGATGTCTTTCATCAGTTTTAGAAAATTCTTGTTCATGAGGTATTCAAATATTGCTTCTACTTTCTTCTCTTTCTTCTGGGATTTCACTATAGGTGTGTTAGACTTCTTGGGCATGTTTCTTATTATGTCTCTTATGTACCTACTTTCTCTCCCACCCCTTTCTTTTTGGGTGTATTTCATTTTGGGTATTTTCTGTGGACTTTTCCTCCAGTTTATTAATCCTGCCGTTTGTTATGTCACATCTTGTAAACCCATCCACAAAGTTGTTAATTTGAGGTATTACATAGTTTAGTTTTGGAATGTACATTGAATTCTTTATTATAAAGTCAATTCTCTAGTAAGATTTTGTCTTACCTGTTTTATTTTTTAAAATACACGACTAATATGTGTTATCCATATGGGACTTTGGTATAAATTCAAAAAAGTTCCTACTCTCTAAGCATAATAATAACTTGGTGAGTGGAGAATGACTTTGTAAGACTTAAAAAGTGGTAGCCCTCTTCCTGTAGGCTGTGCAGCTCTGGGACAGGTGACAAAGACTTGTTTTGTATCTCTCTTTTGTCTTCTCAGGCAGACACATTTAGAAAGTGAACAGATTCTACAACTATATATGTGTGCCCTGATATATAAAAGTAAGCTATGCTCTGTTTTGAGACTTTTTTTTTTCATATTTTGAAAAAAAATAGCTAATATATACATATAGTAAAATATCAGACAGTATAAAATGCAAATGTTAGATACTTTCCTAATCCTAGTTTCCAGTCCTGAAATAATATTCTATTGAGGCAGTTACTCTGCTGGTTTATCTATAGTTTCTGGAATAATTAATCCATATATATTTAAGCATGTAAGAGTGTATATGTTTATGTATTATTTCCTTCCCCCCTTTTTTCATGGAATATAACATATTCTGAATCTCATTTCTGCATCTTGTGTTTTTCTGTCTTTCCATATCAGTATATAAAAGCCGCCTCATTCTTTTGGCTGGATTTGTAGTATCAATTATTGATCTAATTATATTGATCTAATGAAAACTAATTTATCTGTTTTCCTGTTGTCTAACAATTAGATTACTTCTAACCTCATGCTAATACAAATGATGCTGTTACAAATATCTTGTATATGTGACTTTGCTTACATAGGTAAATGTATCTGCAGGATAAATTACCAGAAGTGGAAAAAATTTCTAGAATTCAAAGGATATGTACCATTTGTAGCTATTCCTTAGTTCTATAATGAAATCATATCAGTTTCCACTTCTATCAGCAATGTATGAATGTAAATTTTTCTTTATCCCCCTTACCATGAAAACGTACTGAAAATTTTTTTTTCCGTTAGTATGAGAGAAGAAAAATAATATTTTAAGGTTTAATTTTTTTTTTAAAGAACTGAAGTCATGGGTACCTGGCTGATTCTGTTGGTAGAGCATGTGACTCTTGATCTCAAGGTTGTGAGTTCAAGCTCCATGTTGGGCCTAGAGCTTACTTAAAAAAAAAAAGTCACACATTAAAAAATGTGCTTAAAAGCCATGTGGATCTCCTTTCTTATGATCTGCTTGTGCATATTCTTTGTTCATTGGATTTTTTTTATTTGTAGAGTTTTATATAGTAAGAAAATTAGCGTTTTTAAAAAAAATTTTTTTTAAATATTTTATTCATTTCTAGGAGAGAGAGAGAGAGAGACAGCATGAGCAGGGGAGGGTCAGAGAGAGAGGGAGACACAGACTCCGAAACAGGCTCCAGGCTCTGAGCTGGCAGTCAGCACAGAGCCCGACGCGGGGCTCGAACCTATGAACCGCGAGATCATGATCTAAGTGAAAGTTGGACGCCTAACTGACTAAGCCACTCAGGCGCCCCAGAAAATTAGCTTTTTATTAGATGTTGCAAAGAGCTTTAAAATTGATTTATTACTCATCTTTTCACTTTGTTTAAATTTATTTTTTTCCACTTAGATATTTAAAACTTTTATGTTGTCAGATTTGTCAGTCTTTTCTGTTATGTCTTTAGGTTGTGTTGTCATTAAAAAGGCCTTCCTCAGCTTATATGATAAAAAAATTGTTCTGTTTCATTTTAATAATTTAATAGTTTTATTTTAAACATTTAATTCTTTGATTCATGTATCATTTTTTGATATAAAGGATAAGAATTTTTCTATTTCATTTGAATAGTCAAAATTTATAACTGGTCTGGAACTACTACAGTGTGGTAATTGTGTGTGGCTGAATATTCTGAGCCTGTTTCATCTGTGTTATTGCCACTATCATTTCAAGATGAGTTTGTCAGAGGGTCAGAGAAAATATTTGTTGACATCCATAAACTGTAAATATGGGAAATATATGAGGAAAGAAAGAATATCATAATCAGTTAACCTAATTAAATTAGTGATTCAAAATTTCATTTCATTTCATTTCATTTATTTTTTTGAGAGAGAGCACAACTGAGTGAGGGTCAGAGAGAGAGAATCCCAGGAGGGATAGAGAGAGAGAGAGAGAGAGAGAGAGAGGGAGAATGAAGTGGGGTTCACCCAAAGTGGGCTCATGTTTTTACTTGAAGTGGGGCTAGAGCTCACCCAAAGTGGGACTCTTGTTCACCTGAAGCAGGGCATGAGCTCGCCTGATGTGGGACTTGAACTCAGGAATGTGAGATCATGATCTGAGCCAAAGTCAGATGCTTAACAACTGAGGTGCCCTGAAATTTCATTTTATTTTTTAAAATATCCATGGTACAATCCACTCTAATTGTTTCTGAATTTAATATGGCCAGTTATTCTAAATACTGTATATATAATCTGAAAATACATGCAAAGGCCTTTTTTCCCCCCTCTCTGTCATGCCATATTTATTGATAGCAGAGAAGATAAAGAGGGACTAGGTAAATTATATTCCTTTTTTGAAACTGTACACAAAATGCTATTAGCCTCCTAAGAACAACACTGTAACTAGCTTATTAGAAACAGACGTAGTTTGACACATTAGAAGCTTCTGTGGACACTTTACTAGAGTGCCTTTTTCTTTTAAATTTATGGACATATGGTGGTGATGATGTTGGAATTCTCTAGTATTTATGATCTTTCTGCACTAGCGCTTTTCCATGGGGTTTTACTTTGCTCTCAGAGGCTTTATTTAGTAATTTATATCAGAGGGCTTTTGTTTGTTTGCTTTTTGTTTTTAAGTAGGTTCTACACCCAACATGGGGCTTGAACTCATGACCCTGAGATCAAGGGTCACATACTCTACCAGCTGGGCCAGCTAGGTGCTCTACTTTATATCAGAGTTTTTAGCAATTTCCTGTCTGGGAAGATACTCTACCAAAAAGATCCTTTGATCCTGTATGTATGGTATCTCCCCTCTCAGATTCACAGTGTGTAGAATAAAAGCTTGGAGGTTGTCCACTAAAACAGAAACTCATTTTACTTTGTTCCTCCAAACATCCTGAGGACCTAGGGTTTGTAGGGGTGTATAATTTGGGAAATGTTATTTTATATTACCGTATATGGAGGTGGTAGAATGCAGAACCTTTCTTTTCTTAATTTGATTCTTATTTGTATTGACAATGAACCAAATTATTACTCTCAGAAGTAGGAAATGCTCTAATAGTAGAATCATGTCTTTTTCACTTTTAAGCTGTATTTGAACCTAATCATTTTACTGTTAAAGGCTGTTATTTATATTTTTATGTCATACCCTTGAGTTCTCAAATACAGAATTGGTTTTCATAACTTATGGCTAGTACTCCCCTTATTTTGGAGTCCTGATGACTTTATTTCCCAAAAGGAAATCAGTTTTGTACATTGTCAATATCTCATACATTGGTTTGATTGATATAGATAAAAAAATAAAAATCAAGACTCTTTAGGAAAATCCTTGTTGTTTGGTAAATGTTATATAGTCTGTTAATTTTCAAGCAGTATATTTCATGATCATAATTTAAAATATCAATAAAAAACTAATACATACAGAATACATTCTTGGTTTGTCATTTCCAGTATGAGGAAGTTGAGGGATATAATTTTAACACTGATATTTTGGCATTTCTACAATATTATATTTTATTTTCAAGTTTTATTTTGAGAGAGTGAGTGTAAGCAGGGGAGGGGCAGAGAGAGAGAGGGAGAGAGAGAGAATCCCAGCCAGGCATTGCACTGCCAGCACAGAGCCCAATGAGAGGCTTGAATTCTTGAGCTGTGAGATCATGACCTGAGCCGGAAACCAAGAGTTGGACGCTCAACTAATTGAGCCACCTGAGCCCCCCAAGAATATTTTTAATGTTTCAAATTGTCATGGAAATCTAGGACATGATATTCCTGTAAATAGGAAAAATAGTGATCGTCTATGTGGGAGATTAGCTCTGCCTTTCTTCTTCCTTTCTGTGGAATTGTCCTTTGTCCTCTGTGAGGGGTCTGATGCTTTTTAAGTATTGGTGTATTAAATCTCAGATCTGCCCTTTCTCTCTCTCTCTCTTTCTCTCTTTTAAGATTTATTTATTTAGTAATATCTCTCTCTGTACCCTGTGTGGGACTCAAACTCATAACCCTGAGATTAAGAGTCATATGTTCTACCACCTGAGCCAGCCAGGTGCCCCTGTCCTCTTTTGAATGGAGGGACTGGACTTAGTCTTAAAGAAAGACATGAGGAAGAAAATTATACTTTACACTTTTTGTTTTAATTTTACTCAGGGCAAGTCTGCTTAGAATTGCAAATGGTCTCTCTGGATACTGATGTCTTAAGTTTCTTCTCTTGGGACTCTGAGGCAGTTCATAATTTTCCTATTTTAAAAATGAGTAATATTTGACTCATTCATTCCCTTTGGTTTTAAGGCCAGTGTTATTAAGTCATAGGAAACTTAATGATTTGGAAGAAATCAACATAAAAAACAGGTCTTAAATTGCCAAGATACAATTTACGGCAGGTGTTTTCTTTTCCTTTTTGGTGATTTCCAAAAACTGGTGTTTGTCTTTGAAATTCCATGGTAGAAGCCAAATTACCAAATTTGCCAGCTAAAAGAGTCATTGGTACATTAAAATTTATGTTTATAAAGTTTAATTTTTAAAAAATTTTAGAACTTAACATATGCTTTTGTATAATGTTTGGATAAGAAAATAAAGATAATCCATAATTTTATTTCCAGAGATAACTTAGCATAGTTAATATTTTGAATGTTTCTTTCATTTTCTGAGTGCAACTGTCTCAATATAGATGAGATCATACTTTCTGTATTGGCTTATATTTGTATTTTCTCCCTTAATGTAAATAAGTTTATGCATGTGTGTATGTATGTAATCTCTGCACCCAACATATGGTTAAACTCAGGTCCTGAGATCAAGAGTCTCATACTCTATTGAGTTAGCCAGCCAGGCTCCTTCCCTTAATATAACTGTAAATTGCCAAGAAAAAGTCTGAGTGTTCTTTTGCATTCATTCATTCATTCTCTCAATCAAAAAAATATAAATATAAATATGTATTGTTTTTAAAGTTTATTTTGAGAGAGAGAGAGGCAGAGAGAGAGGGAGAGAGAGAATCCCAAGCAGCAGGTTCCTCTGTGAGGGTAGAGCCCGATATAGGGCTCGATCTCATAAACCACAAGAACACAAGAACCTGAGCAGAGATCAAGATTAGAATGCTTAGGGGCGCCTGGGTGGCTTAGTCGGTTAAGCGTCCGACTTTCGCTTAGGTCATGATCTCGCGGTTCGTGGGTTCGAGCCCCACGTCGGGCTCTGTGCTGACTGCCGGCTCAGAGCCTGGAGCCTGTTTCAGTCTGTGACTCCCTCTCTCTCTGACCCTCCCCTCCTCACGCTGTCTCTCTCTCTCTCCTATAAATAAATAAAACATTAAAAAAAAAAAAAAAGATTAGAATGCTTAACCAACGGAGCCACCCAAGTATCCTTAAATATGTATGTTTTATATATATGTTTGTATAAAAACATATACATATACATACATAAGCATTTAAAGTACTCTGTTGGCTGCTTCTTGGAAAGTTTATTGTCTTTCAGGCTATAAAAGTTTATTGTATAAGTAGACCATGAAGAATGTCCCTGTTCTTTTATTTATTTATTTTTATTTTTGAAAGAGAGAGCACAAGTGGGGAAGGGGCAGAGAGAGAGGGAGACAGAAGATCTGAAGCGGGTTGTGCGCTAATAGCAGAGAGGCCAGTGTGGGGCTTGAACTCATGAACCATGAAAATGGCCTGAGCCGAAGCTGGACGCTCAACCAACTGAACCACCCAGGCACCCCAGAATGTCCCTGTTCTCTTGAAGTTCAGACAAAGAAACCCTCTGGATTATCTGACAAAGTTTCTTTGTTTGTAGATTCCTCTCTTTGGTGCTAAGACTATTGGTCGGAGAAGTCCTGATGGACCAGTGTTGAGCAAAGCTGAATTTGTTGAGAAAGTTCGTCAGAGTAACCAGGCCTGTCATGATGGAGATTTTCATACAGCTATTGTTCTGTACAATGAAGCCCTGGCTGTTGACCCTCAGAACTGCATCTTATACAGCAATAGATCTGCAGCCTATATGAAAATCCAGCAGTATGACAAGGCACTGGACGATGCAATCAAAGCTCGACTTCTCAATCCAAAATGGCCAAAGGTAGAAATTTCATTTACTTTTACAGACACTTTTGTGCTGACTTCTTATTTTAATGTAACATTTTATTGAATTTGCAGTTATTAATATTTTAATACTCTGTACTTCAGCAAAATGTTGAATGGCCTCATTGAGCTGGTATGCTAGTGAATGGCTTCCCTTTTTATGCTTTAGAACAATGCTCTCCATGTTCAGGTTTAATTCTTTTCCTGTATGTTTGAAATTTGAAATTTTTTTCCACTCAGCTTCTTGATAGGATACATTTTAGTCATTTATATAGGTTTCCACATCTCCTTTTTACACAGATGTTTTAGATGGAGATTTTTTCTTTGAATTTAAAAGAATTAATTTTATTTCCTGTCATTCACTGCTTGTTTTCAGAAGGGTATTTAATCAGAAAAACATTTTTTCCTAATACATCATTTTAATTATCTATGTTCCCTTGAATACATTAAGGTTTGAATGATCCTTGTTTTCTAAATACTTTATTTTCAGTGTGCCTGTTCACTGTCTAAACCCTATTTCATTTTAGAAAAGATTTCTTCAGATGTACCGACGTGTTTATGAGATATTTTTTATTGACCCACAAAACCATTTGATCCCATTCTTGGCTTTCAGTTGTATTAACAAAGGTTAATGGATATTTGCTAGAGATTTAAAAAATATTATTACTGTCTTATTAATGCTGTAGTCATATTAATTTATACTCTAACTGTGGTAGGTGCTTTTGGCCTCATTCAGTGGAATTTCCAGTATTGCTGCTGCCTCATGAATTGTTTAGTATTTTGTAATTCCCTAGAGGAGTTCTTTTGTAACTATAATTACTGTTAATTAAACAAAATCTATTTTTAAAATTGTTATATGACACCACTTGGGAGTTAGAATGCTGTTTTCAAAGGACAGACCCAGGTTCAAATTCCTTCTCTTTGGTTAATGGCTCTCTCTCGTATGGCTTTCCAAAAATTTCTTAACCTCTCTAGGGTTAAGAAAGATAAATGGGATAATAATACCGACCTTGTGAGGCTATTTAAGAGTCAGAGATAATTTGCTACTTGTACATAGTATGTGTTTGATAGATAATAGCTATGATTGTGACATTTTTATTCAAGATACAAATAAGTAAATTATTCTAGCAAAGCTTGGCATGTGTCTTCTCTTTCTCTTTACCTTTTCTTTTAAACCTGTGGTTGATTGCAGTGAGCCTGATAAGTAGCTTAATATTCAAATTAAGTATCTCTATTCTTCCTTTTTTGGATTCACTTATTTTGTGTCCTTCCCTATATTTGTGAACATTTTTAAACTTTTATCTTCTTCCTTTTTCTGTCATTCTGCTTTCTTTTGTCAACCTCTTGGATTTAGCGTGCGCACGTACACACACACACACACACACTAGCTGAAAAAGGTGCATTATTATGAATAGAAAAGAAAAAATCAACATTTTAAGGTAATTTTATAAAGTTTTAGTCTAATGTTTTTCCCTTTATGATAAGTAAACTTGTATTTTTACCATTTGCATTAATATTTCAGCTCCATATTTGGCTTCAAGAAGAACTAACTTAGGAATATTTAGAATTATATAAAATGTAAATTAGTTTTTATTTTTGAAATCTTATACAATGTGATTCATAATAAAATTAACTTATAAAGAAATTTCCACTACTGTATAAATTCTTTCCATTTCATAAAACTTTATTTTATACTTATTTTTTCTAGGAATATACTTAAAATATAAAAGAAGGCTCAGTTGTGTTGTTTTGTTGTGAAGATATATCTATTTAAATTTTATCAATTTGTTTTTCTTTGTTGAAAAGACTATCCTTTCTCCATTGAATCATCTTTGGTGCCTTTGTCATAAATCATTTGAGCATAAAAGTGTGAGGCTATTATTGGTCTACTTTGACTTTTCTAACTTTTTTATTAAAATCTTTTTGACTTTCAAAGTCTTTTTCTGAAATGTCATTATTGTCTAGTTTGATTAGGGAAAACATAAATTCCAATTTCTTTTCTTATTTATTTTTAAAAAATTTATTTTAATGTTTTATTTATTTCTGAGAGAGAGAGAGACAGCGTGAGCAGGGGAGGATCAGAGAGAAAGTGAGACACAGAATCTAAAACAGGCTCCAAGCTCTGAACTGTCAGCACAGAGCCTGATGCTGGGCTTGAACCCACGAACCATGAGATCATGACCCGAGCTGAAGTTGGACACTTAACCAACTGAGCCACCCAGGCTCCCCATCCAATTTCTATCTGTCTCTATGGTAGTTAAAAAAAGTTTTTTTTTGGTTTATTTTTTAGAGCGAGTATGAGAGCTCTAGAGCGAGAGAGAGAGCATGAGCAGGGGAGGGTCAGAGAAAGAGGGAAACACAGAAACCGAAACAGGCTCCAGGCTCTGACCCAGCTGTCAGCTCAGAGCCTGACACGGGGCTCGAACCCATGAACCGTGAGCTCATGACCTGAGCTGAAGTCGTACACTTAACCGACTGAGGCACCCTGGCGCCCCTCTATGGTAATTTTTTATGTAAACATCCCAGGACTCCAGAGATTGAGTAGTCTTTTTATTTATCTCTATTTTGTCTGAATGAGAAATGATTTTGGTGTGTTATGGAGTGCAAAAGGGATATAAACAAAGCACTATAAAAGCCTCCCAAAAAGAATAAACCCAGTGTTATTGCCAAATGATAGTTATCCCTAACTGCCTCTTAGCTGTTGTCTGTTTATATTCATTCTTTTTTTTTTTTAAATGTTTTATTTATTTCTAGGAGAGAGAGAGAGAGACAGCGTGATCAGGGGAGGGTCAGAGAGAGAGAGGGAGTCACAGACTGAAACAGGCTCCAGGCTCTGAGCTGGCAGTCAGCACAGAGCCCGACGCGGGGCCCAAACCCACGAACCGCGAGATCATGACCTAAGCGAAAGTCGGACGCTTAACCGACTAAGCCACCCAGGCGCCCCTATATTCATTCTTTTTGTGTCCTGTTTAAGAAATATTTATCTGACTCAGGATTATAAAGTTTTTCTTAGGTTTTCTTCTAGAATTTTTATAGTTTTTACCTTCAGGTCTTTGATTCATATCAAGTAAATTTTGCAGTATGTGTGAGGTAGGGGTCAAGATTTATTATTATCTTTTTCAATACAGATAACCATGTTCCAGCAACATTTGTTGAAAAGACTATCCTTTCCTCATTGAATTAACTTTGATGCCTTTGTCACAAATCATTTGACCATAAAAATACGGTGCTATTATTGGTCTCTCTATTTTGTTCCATTGACCTATCTATCCATCCTATGCCTTAACTGCACTGTCTTGATTACTATAGCTTCGTTGTAAGTCTTGACATCAGATATTGTGAGTTTTCCATCTTTTTTTTTTTATGTTGATTTAATTTGAGAGAGAGAGAGAATGCATGTTTGAGTTGGGGAGGTGTAGAGAGAGAGGGAGAAAGAATCCCAAGCAAGTTCCTTGCTGTCAGCTTGTAGCCCCATGCAGGGCTTGATCTCATGAACTGTGAGATCATGACATGAGCCAAAATCAAAAGTCAGACGTTTAAGCAACTAAGCCATCTGGGCTCCCCTGAGTCTTTCATCTTTCTTCTTTTTCTAGGTTGTTTTTGCTGTTGTCTTTGTTTTTTGTTGTCTTTGCATTTTTATATAAGTTATGAAATCAGATTATCAATTTCTTCACAAAGCCTCCTGGGAAATTAATTGGATTGTATTGAACTTTTAGAGCAGTTTGGAGAGAATTGCCATCTTAACTTTGTTCAGTCTTCAAATCCATAAACATGGTGTCTGTTCCCATTTCTTTAGTCCTTTCATTTTTCCTTTGCAGTCTTTTGTAGTTTTTAGTGTTCAGTTCTTGTACATATTTTATTAAATTTATTCCTAAGTATTTTGTTTTTTGATGCTCTTGTAAATTGATTTAAAATTTTTTATTTTCTATTTTTTCATTGGTAGTCTATAGAAATGGAATGTATTTTTGTATTTTGTGTCATGTGACCCTGTTGAATTCACTATTAAGTTCTAGTGGGGATTTTTGCAGATGTCTTAGGATATTTTCTGCACACGATCATATAACCTGTAAGTAATGACAGTTTTTTGTTTTGTTTTGTTTTGTTTTTTTTTTGCATATGCTTTTTATTTCTTTCTCATGATCCATTGTACCTGTTAGGGTATCCAGTCTAATTCTGAATAGAAATGTTGAGAGCAAACTTCCTTTAGTCATTCTTAATCTTAATGGGAAGACATTGAACTTTTTTTTGTTGAGAATGATGTCCTTAATCTGGTGGAGGATGTTCCGTTCAATTTCTTTTATGTCTGAGTGTTGGCTTTTGTCATTTTTCTTCAATTATTGAAATTATAAAATTATAATTTTTTCTCATTTAGTCTGTTAATATGGTAAATTAAATTGATTTTGTTTTTGGAATATTAAGCCAAGATTGCATTCCATGGGATAAATACCACCTAGTTATTATGTCTTAATCCCTTTATATATTGTTGGTTTGCTATAATTTTGTTAAGAGTTTTCATCTTTATGAAGGACATTGATCTATTTTTTTTCTGATGATGTCTTTGATTTTGGTATCAGAGTGATACTGGCTTCATACAATGAGTTGTGAAGTGTTCTTTTTTTTAATATTTAAACATTTTTTTAATGTTTTATTTATTTTTGAGAGAGAGAGAGAGAGATTGAGAGAGACAGTGTGCGCAGGGGAGGGTCAGAGAGAGAGAGGGACACAGAATCCAAAGCAGGCTTCAGGCTCTGAGCTGCCAGCACAGAGCCCAACGCGGGACTCGAACCACGAACCATGAGAGCATGACCTGAGCCGAAGCCGGATGCTCAACCAACTGAGCCACCCAGGCACCCTGTAGTGTTCTCTCTTCTTGTATTTTTTGAAAGAGTTTTTGTTGGATTGTCATTATTTCTTCCTTAAATATTTGGTAGAATTTATCAATTAAGCCATAATTGCATGGGGTTTTCTTTGTGGGAAGGTTTTATTTTTATTTATTTTTAATTTAAAGTTTATTTATTTCGAGAGGTGGGGAGGGGGAGAGAAAGGGAAAGAAAGAATCCCAAGCAGGCTGCACGCTATGAGCACAGAGCCTGATGCCAGTCCTGACCCCATGGACCTCAAGATCAATACCTTAGCCGAGATCAGGAGTCAGACACCCAACTCACTGAGCCACCCAGATGCCTGTGTGGGAAAGTTTTAATTATGCATTCAGTTTCTGTGATTGATAAAAGACCATTCAAGTTTTCTGGATTCTTCTTAGTTTGGTATTTTGTTTGTCTAACTTAATTTTTACATTTAATTTGGGTTGCATATTTATTGGTATAAATTTATTGATAACAGTCCCTTACTATTCTTTTAATTTCTGTAGGATATTTAGTGATGTCCTTTCTTTCATTCTGGATATTAATTTGATATTAATTAATTTCTCTCTTTTATCTCATTAGTCTGCTTAGAGATTTATCAATTTTATTCATCTTTCTAATCAGCTATTAATTTGATTATCAATATTATTGTACATTTTCTCTTCATCAATTTCTGCCCTTTATTATTTCCTTCTAATTATCTTACATTTAATTTGCTCTCTTTCTTCCTTTTTTCTATTTTTAAATGTATTATTTATTTTTGAGAGGGAGACCGAGTGTGAGTGTTGGAGGGTCAGAGAGAGTAGGAGACACAGAATTTGAAGCAGGCTCCACGCTTTGAGCTGTCAGCACAGAGCCTGATGCGGGGTTCAAACCCAAGAACAGTGAGATCATGACCTAAGGCTAACTGTTGTTTTATTTATTTTTGAGAGAGAGCTAGGGAGTGAGCCGGGGAGGGGCAGAGAGAGAGAGAGAGGGAGACACAGAATCCAAAGCGGGCTCCAGGCCCCAAGCTTTCAGCACAGAGTCTGACAAGGGGCTCGAACTCTATTCACTCTCCAGTGCTTTCAGATAGGTTCTTTTTTTATCTCCATTTTATCTCCATTTTGTGGTTGTTTTCTGTGTGGGAGTGGCTTCACTAGAATCTTGCTCAGTAGTTAGTGGAAACAGAAGTGATGTCCTCACAGTGATCTAAGGTTCCTCATGTTCAGTGGATCCCAACCAAGTCATCTTGCCTCCTTAGGCCAAGTGGCTTTCTTGATGTTCTTGAGTTTTCTTTTTAGGGTCATTGTTCCTAGTTACTAGTCTTACTCATTTACAATATTTATTTGTTTCCTTTTTCATTTATTCATCAAATCGGTCAATAACCCTTCTGCATTCTTTCTTATATGTATTCCGTATATATCTTAGTCCAGGTTATTATAGTTTCATTCTTATTTTGTTGTGAATTTTTTCATTGTAACAATATTCTAATGAAAAACTTTCTGTTATTCCATATTTCCAAGTGATCTGATATTCAAGACTCAGTACAAGTGGTTATATTTCCCCCTTTATTACTTTCTACTGTGATGACAAACCTCTTCTTCTTATTGGTCCAGTCTTTTCCTTTTTCTTCTTCCTTCCTGTTTATGCCAAGGGCTAAGTTTGTCTAGTTCCATTCTCATCTTTCCTAAAAGCTGAATTGAGCTTCTGTGAATATGATAGTCATTTTGCTAATTTCCATTAATTATTTATATCTTTATATACATGTTACTTGAGTGTATCTGAGTCTTAAACCAGCTTGAAAGTGCCTCGAAAGTTTGTCTTCTACTTATTTAATAGCCCAGACATTGCTGGATGCCTTTAACTGTTTATTTATTTTTGAGAGAAGAGAGAGGGAGGAGCAGAGAGAGAGAGGGGACAGAAGGTCTAAAGCAGACTCTGTGTTGAAAGCAGAGACCCCAGTGCAGGGCTTGAACTCATGAACTGTGAGATCATGACCTGAGCTGAAGTTGGACGCTTAACTGACTGAGCCACTCAGCTGTCCCACCTTAAATTTTACTTTTCACTTTAGTGTCTAAGTCAATGAGAAAATTAAGAGATATCATTGTGCATTTTCTTCTTGAAGACTTCTAAGGAAGCAGATGTCACAGACCGTAAGCTTTGACAGTTTATAAAGTTTTTTTTTTTTTTTTTAATTAGCCAAGTTCCTCAGTAGGTTTAGTCTACTTTTTAATCAGTTGTGGAAGGAATCTAACATTTCTTTCAGATCTCCCACATTAAAACCTTTCATGTATTTAGTGAGTTAGCATAGTATAATCTAAATAGGATATACTGGCAGTCTTCACTTTGCATGGTAGCACAGTACCATAGAAACAACTGTATAAGCTGAAAAGTCTTACAAAAATGTGAACTTTGCAACAATTTCAACTGTTCTGTGACCTATTTAAAAATTAAAAAAAAATTTTTATTTAAAAAACTTTTAATGTTTATTTTTGAGAGAGAGAGAGAGAGAGCGAGTGAGCTAGGGAGTGCAAGTGGGGGAGGGGCAGAGAGAGAGGGAGACCCAGAATCCAAAGCAGGCTTCAGGCTCTGAGCTGTCAGCACAGAGCCCGATGTGGGACTTGAACTCATGAATGGCAAGATCATGACCTGAGCCGAAGTCGGACTGTTAACCAACTGAGCCACCCAAGCACCCCAAGAATGGAAAAATTATAAAATAAATATTTAGTACACTGTGATTTTTAAAAAAATATTTTTATTTATTTCTAGGAGAGAGAGAGAGAGACAGCATGAGCAGGGGAGAGAGATACAGACTCTGAAATAGGCTCCAGGCTCTGAGCTGGCAGTCAGCACAGAGCCCGACGCGGGGCTCGAACCCACGAACCGCGAGATCATGACCTAAGCGAAAGTCGGACGCTTAACCGACTAAGCCACCCAGGCTCCCCAGTACACTGTGATTTAAAATGTTAGAAACACTGAGAATTTGTTTTGTGTTTTTGTAAAAAAAATTATTGTAGTTATTTGAATAGTTCTTGTTGCTTTCTTCTTGTCCTGTAACTTACAATACAGAGTAT
Source organism: Crocuta crocuta (assembly GCF_008692635.1). Classification (NCBI taxonomy): domain Eukaryota; kingdom Metazoa; phylum Chordata; class Mammalia; order Carnivora; family Hyaenidae; genus Crocuta; species Crocuta crocuta. The sequence continues at coordinate 3,611,915 of NW_027529573.1, forward strand.
CTTATCTGTGCCTTGGCGAATTGTCATACTACTTTCTAGTTTGGGTCAGCTTCTAAAACGTTAATCTTTACTGTGAAGTATCTCTGAGCATTTCTGCAGTTACAGTAATTTTGCCAGCATCATATTCTCTGGAACATTTGTAACCTTTTGGTCACAACCACTTTCCTCATTTATGTTGACAAGTTCATCCTCACTAAGTTCTTCCAACTGGACCTCTTCAACAGTGGCTGTGTCAACATCCCATGGTCCACTGTTTCTTCTATAACTCCCTTTGTGTTTGAGCTTAATTTTACCTCCAGCATTATCACTCTTTATTTCTTTGCTGCACTCATTATTGTTCCTCAATTCTCCTTTTCCAAAACACAATTTTAGAAACTGTCCACATGGGTTTGTCACTGGGAGATAAAGTGGTGATACAACCACCTTTTTGCCGTTTCTGTGTAAGCTGAATAACAGATGTGCAGTGACCAGTCATCATACACTTTGAAACGAGTGATGTGATTGGTCACTAATCATGATACATATCTCTTAATTATATGTAGCAGTTGTAGACTGAAGAGCCAGTAGAGGAATTTGTACTTTATGCATTTACTCACAGTTAATATGCCATAGCAATTGAGGTTTAAATTGTGGTATTAGGGAATTGGTGTCATTTAACTGTGGTAACTGAAATTCATGTATATTGAAACAATACATATGTGAAGCAAGAACTGCTGGGTCTTTGGAGCTAAGTTTTTCCCTCCTTACTCCATATGCCTCAGTGTTCCCATTTGTAAGTTGGGTTAACATCACAAACCTTGAAGGATTGTATTGAGGATTAAATAAAATAATGGTTTTATTTAGCAGAGCATTTTTCACATATAGTTTTTTAAATATATTATGGTTATTAATGATGATTATCCTCATGGTGATATTTGTATTTAGACACACACAATTTTTAGTCAAACTATCCAATTATTTTTTGACCATTTTTCATCTCTTTATAATAATCCCAGTAGTCTTCTGAATCCTTCCAATTTTTACTGATTGTTTTTTAAAAAAGTGTGATGACAAAATAGGTAAAATATTCCATTAAGATCTATTGGTTGCAGAGGGAAAGGGAGGGATTATTTTTTGCCACATACAGAGGACATATGCTCTTTTGTATAGCTTATCAGATCCTAATGCTCTTTATTAAGTATGCTATATTTCATTGATTTCAATAAATATCTAATAGGCATTCACTATAGGCAACCATAGTTCGGCTTTCTTCTCTGATAATGGTATTTAGTTGATTGTCTCCTTTTTTAAATTTAGCATATTAATCTTTTTTCATTTTTTGGTATTTTATCTCTTTTCTATGATTTAAAAAAATGCATTGCTGATCTGTACTTGTATCCACTGGTTTTTGCTTTGTAGCAAATCACTCAAAAACAGTGACTTAAAATAACAACCATTTATTTAGCTTAGGATTCTGTATGCCAGCTGAGTGGCTTTTCCAGTCTGGGGTGATTTCTGCTGGGCTTGCTCGTGTGTTCAACTAGAGGTTTGCCTGATGGTCAGATCATTGAAGACAGTCTCACTCACATTTCTGAAAATTACTATGCTATTGGCCAGGAGAATAACAGTAACTGGGCCATGTGCCTCTCACCATCTTGCAGGTTTTTCTGAGCTTCTTCCCATGGCAACTGTAGGATTCCCCCAACTGCAAGAGAGTGGAAGCAGCAATGCACAAGCATTTTCTGAGCCTGTTTCTACCAAATATGCTTTTATCCTATTGGCCAGAGTAAGTCACATGGCCAAGCCCAGAACCATGTAGGATGGAGTTACCCAAGGGCATATATAGAAAAGGAAGAATCTACAGTCATCCTTGTAATTTGCCCCAGTATTCTTTGTCAGTTAGATCATAACACCTAGTGTGCTACATATCATGTAACCTCCTTCCTAGAACATATCCCTCTTTAGTTTTTTGTATTTTGTTTTAACTTTTTTTTTTTTTTCTAGGAGAGAGAGAGACAGCGTGAGCAGGGGAGGGTCAGAGAGAGAGAGAGAGGGAGTCCCAGACTGAAACAGGCTCCAGGCTCTGAGCTGGCAGTCAGCACAGAGCCCGACGTGGGGCTCGAACCCACGAACCGCGAGATCATGACCTAAGCGAAAGTTGGATACTTAACCGACTAAGCCACCCAGGCGCCCCTTGTTTTAACTTTTTACCCTTGATTTTTCTGGTCTGGAATTTTCTTGAATCACGTATTTTCAGACAATTCTATTGTGAAGTAGTTTATATCATTTCAGTGTGAATTATGAGTTATAAAAATTGTTATATTCTTTAAGGGTACCATAGGAAAAGAAACCCAAAGGAATGCTAGATTTTTATATGGTGTAACTATATATAAACTATATACAGAAAGTTCCACAGTGGGACTTTCCCATTAATTGTAAAGCACACCATAAATACCTTTTCTTTCTGTATGAATTTAAAGATCTTTTTATATTTTCTTTCATTGATTATACTCTTTTTATATTTTCATTCATTGATTTTACTTGATGACAGATAAAGCTCTTTTCATATTTTCATTCATTCATTATACTTGATGACAGAATTCTATTATCAAGTTTAATTCTTAATGAGAGAATATTATACTTAGTCAGGTATTATACCCGATGATAGCTATATGTAAAAAAAAAATGTTAGGAGCACCTGGGTGGCTCAGTTGGTTAAGCATCCGACTTTGGCAGTGTCCGTGCTGACGGCCAGCTCAGAGCCTGGAGGCTGTTTCGGATTCTGTGTCTCCCTCTCTCTCTGACCCTCCCCTGCTTACGCTCTCTCTCTCTCTTAGAAATAAATAAAACATTAAAAAATTTTTTAAAAAGTTAATATCTTGGCCCTATGTTTCCTTTTGATTTACCTATATTATAATGACAACAAAATATAATAGCTCTTGTTGAATGGTTATCTACTAAAAGATTGAATCTTTTTGTTTGTGTATCAGTTTTGTACTCACAATAATCTTAGAAGTAGATATAATTATTAGCCCAACTTTACAAGAGTGAACATTTATAGTTGGTGAGAGATTAAATATCTTGTCCAGGACATCTAACTAGTAGAAGAGTTGGACTTTAACCTAGGTCTGTCGTATCTGAATCTAAAGAATTTTTCCTTAATCGGTATACTATACAACTTCCCTAAACAAAAGAGTTAATCAGTTAAGAGAGCTTAAGAGTTCAGAATTCTCTTTTAAGTTTTAATATTGTTATGTTCATATGATGTTGAGGATACTTTTCAATTTCAGTTTTTTATAATATAAAGCAGACTCTGACATTGTAATTTTTTTTTGCCTTTTACTTGTCATTATAAATAAAGTGTTTTAAATGAATTGAGTTTTTTCCCCCATGTATTTCCTAGTACTTTTTAATATCTTCCAAAGACAATTTAGCAATAAAATTGCTTCAAATGGCCATTTCCACAATTTGCACGTAATAACAATAAAACTATTTCTATCTAACATTTACAAAGGTTATATACACGCATAATTTATCTAACATATTACTATTGGAATTAAGAAAATTTGGTTACAAGCCAAAATAGGGTATGTGGAATATCTGAAATAGAGGTACATGCTATAATTTAAGTAGCAAGTGGTTCTTTGTTTTCTTAACCTTTATCCATTATTTATGTATTTTTTGAAGGACTTTTTTGTTTTAAATCTTCTGTGATTTCTTTTCTTTTTTAAAATATTTTTAAAATTTAAATCCAAGTTAGCATGTAGTGCAACGATTTCAGGAGTAGACTCCTTGATGCCCCTTACCCGTTTAGCCCATCCCCCCCCCCCACAACACCTCCAGTAAACCTTTGTTTGTTCTCCATTTTAAGAGTCTCTTATGTTTTGTCCCTCTCCCTGTTTGTATATTATTTTTGCTTCCCTTCCCTTCTGTTTATCTGTTTTGTATTTTGAAGTCCTCATGTAAGTGAAGTCATATGATATTTGTCTTTCTCTGACTAATTTCGCTTAGCATAACTAATTTTGCTTAACATAATACCCTCTAGTTCCATCCACATAGTTGCAAATGGCAAGATTTCATTCTTTTTGATTGCTGAGTAATAACTCCTTTGTGTGTGTGTGTGTGTGTGTATATATATATACACACATATATATATATATGCCACATCTTCTTTATCCATTCATCCATCTATGGACATTTGGGTGCCTTCCATACTTTGGCTATTGCTATAAACATTGGGGTGCATGTGCCTCATTGAAACAGCATATCCCTTGGATAAATACCTAGTAGTGCAGTTGCTGGGTCATAGGGTAGTTCTATTTTTAATTTTTTGAGGAACCTCCATACTTTTTTCCAGAATGGCTGCACCAGTTTGCATTCCCACCAGCAGTGCAAGAGAGATCCTCTTTGTCCACATCTTCGCCAACATCTCTTGTTGCCTGAGTTAGCCATTCTGACAGGTGTGAGGTGGTATCTCATTGTGGTTTTGATTTGTATTTCCCTGATGATGAGTGATGTTGAGCATTTTTTGTGTGTGTCTCTTGGCCATCTGGATGTGTTCTTTGGATGTCTTTGCCCATTTCTTCATTGCCCATTTGTTTTTTGGGTGTTGAGTTTGATAAGTTCTTTATAGATTTTGGATACCAACACTTTATCTGATATGTCATTTGCAAATATCTTCTCCCATTCTGTCAGCTGCGTTTTAGTTTTGCTAATTGTTTCCTTCGCTGTGCAGAAGCATTTTATTTTGATGAGGTCTTAATAGTTCATTTTTGCTCTTGTTTCCTTTGCCTCCAGAGACATGTTGAATAAGAAGTTGCTGCAGCCAAAGTCAAAGAGGTTCTTGCCTGCTTTCTCCTCGAGGATTTTGATGGCTTCCTGTCTTACGTTTAGATCTTTAATCCATTTTGAGTTTATTTTTGTATGTGGTGTAAGAAAGTGGTCCAGGTTCATTTTTCTGCATGTCACTGTCCAGTTTTCCCAGGACCACTTGCTAAAGAGACTGCCTTTATTCCATTGGATATTCTTTCCTGCTTTGTCAAAAATTAGTTGGCCATATGTTTGTGGGTCCATTTCTGGGTTCTCTATTCTGTTCCATTGATCTGAGTGTCTGTTTTTGTGCCATAAATGCACTGAGTTTTTAAAAAAGAAGTTTATAAATGTATTGGAGCTTAATAACAGAAATGTATAAAACAATGCTTTTAAGCTATAAATCTTTTTTTTTTTTTTTTCAAATGGGCTCCACATCCAGCATGGAACCCAATACAGGGCTTGAACTCATGACCCTGAGATCAAGACCTGAGCTGAGATCAAGAATCAGACACTTAACTGACTGAGCCACTTAGGCACCTCTTAGCTAGATAATCTTAATAGTATGCATTCATTACATACTTTTGGGAGTATATATGTTTTTTATAATTAACTTTTTTTTTTTTTTTTAGCAAGAATTAAGTTTATTTATTGAACATTTCTGTGTGCTAGGCCGTGTTCTAAACCAAGAATAAGGCAGAACGAAGTTACAACTAACATTACAGTGGGGAGAAGCAGAAAATAAAGTAATATAAGAAAAGATTTTAGAACAGTTAGCACTCTGAAGATAATTTCAAACAGTGTAAAAGCATTGAGAGTACTGAGAAAAGGGGATGACTGAGATATGGAAGAGTTTGTGGGAAGAGATGATTCAGATGAGACCTGAAAGAACCAGATGTGGGCAAAGTGCATTGTAGGCATAATAAACAGCTAATGTGAACTTGGCTAATAGATGAAAATAGCACAAAAGCCAGTGGAACATAGTGAGTGAGTGAGTGAGTGAAATGGAGGTGGTAGAAGATAAGGTTGTTGAGGTGGGCAGTAGCCAGGTCATGCAGGACCTTTAAGCTATTATAAGGAGGTAATATTTTATTCAGATACTTGATGGGATGTTATTAGAATACACACACACACACACGCTTTAAATATATAGTATTTATATAACACAGAAAGTTTATTTATTTATTTTGAGAGGGAGAGAGCAAGAAGGGGAGGAGCAAAGAGAGAAGGGAGAGAGAGAGAATCCCAAGCAGGTTCCACACTGTCAGCACAGAGCTGTATGTGGGGCTCAAACTCACAAACTGAGATCATGACCTGAGTTGACACCAAGAGTCAGAGGCTTAACTGGGCCACCCAGGCACCTCAGATCTTAGATAGGCAGATGACATACTTAATTTATGGTCATTCTAGTTACAGGCTAAGCATATGTTTAATTTATGCATATTTGTGACTTTCCAAATTTCCTTTTGTTATTGATTCCAAATTTCATACTACTGTGATTGGAGAACATACTTTGTATCATACCAATCCTTTTAAATTTATTTAGGATTGGTTTATGGCCTTACGTATTATCTGTACTCAAGACTATTTCACGTGCCCTTGAGGAAAATGTGTATTCTGCTGTTGTTGGGTAGGGTGGTCTATAAATGTCCATTAGGTCTAGTTAGTTTATAGTGTTCTTCAAGTCTTCTATTTCTTCGTTGATATGATGGATGATCTTATTCATTATTGAAAGCGGAATATGAAGTGTCCAATTATTATGGTTGAATTTTCTGTTTTTCCCTTTAATTCTATCTGTTTTTGCTTCATGCATTTTAGGGGCTTTGTTGTTGGGTATTTGTCAGAGTCTTTGAGTCTGGAATTGTCTCTTGTTCAGCAAGAGAGCGGATTCAGAATTGAATATGAGAGAGGCTAATGTCTAGGAGGAGACAAGAGCCCCAAGGCAGGGTCCTTGCTCTGTATTTATTAGGATTAGAAGGTTTACATATGCAATGGACATGCAGAAAGAGACAATAAAACAGTGATCATTAACTTGTGTGTGAGAGAAAGGGGGTTTTGAAGGTATGCAGTGTTAGGGTAATACAAATTAAAGTCCCAGTGCCAAACAGATGGCCGTTTACTGCAGGCATCAGGCTCCGTGTCTGTTTATCTTAACTTGTCTAGGGGCTAAGACAGAGCATGCTACCTCAGGGTTAACAAGGCATTTTTGCTAATTAGCTCTGGGCGTTTTCACCCTTCTGCAGCAGCTTTCCTACTCTACCTGTTCTTGGATACTTTCTTCCTGTGGAAGTGGCTTTCTGCTCTATGCTTTATTCTATGCTGGGGGCACTTTTGCCCTGTGGTGACTTTTTGCCCTAAGGCTTTTTAACCCATTGGTGCAAGCTCAGACAATTCTTAACCTTATTCTCCACAGGTATTTATATTTTTATGATTATTCTATCTTCCTAGGAGATTGATCCTTTTATCATTATACAATGTCCTTATCTGTAGTAACAGTTTTTGTTTTAAAATCTATTTTGTTTAATATTGATATAGCCACTTCATTTCTCTTATGATTACTGCTTGCATGATGTATCTTTTTCCATACATTCCCTTTCAACCTATTTGTGTCTTTGAAACTAAAGTGAATATCTTCTAAAATTTTTTTAAATGTTTATTTTTGAGAGAGAGAAAGAGACAGAGTGTGGGTGAAGGAGGGGCAGAGAGAGAGGGAGATATAGAATTCGAAGCAGGCTCCAGGCTCCAATCTGTCAGCACAGAGCCTGATACTTGGATCGTGAGATCATGACATGAGCCAAAGTTGGACACTTTACCTGACTGAGCCACCCAGGTGCCCCATAAAGTGAGTGTCTTCTAGACAGCATATAGTTATGTCATTTTTAAAATACTTTTTAAAAAGTTTATTTATTTTGAGAGAGCATGAGCAGGGAAGGAGAAGAGAGAGAGGGAGAGAGAATCCCAAGCAGGCCCTGCAGTGTCAGTGTGGAGCCCAATACGAGGCTCAAACCCACGAATCATGAGATCATGACCTGAGCTGACCAGAAGTCAGAAGGTTAACTGACTGAGCCACCCAGGCGCTCCCATTTTTTTTTTAAATTCATTTTTCCAGTCTGCATCCTTTTATTGTAGTTTATTGTAGTTTTCCAGTCTGCATCCTTTTATTGTAGTTTATAAGTCCATTTATATTTAATGTAACTGTTGATCATGTACAATTTAGACCTGCCTTTTTGTTACTTACTTTTTATATGTCTTTTTCTATATGTCTTTGTTAATTTGTTTTCTATATACCTTTATTCTATTCTTTTATGTTAAATACATATTATCTAGTGTACTGTTTACATTCCCTTGTTTCTTTTACTATACATTTTCTTGGTGGTTGCCCTAGAGATTATAATTAGCAGATAAGTATGTGTCAACTTAATTTTATTATTTTATTAAAGTTTTATTTATTTAAGTAATCTTTACACCCACTGTGGAGCTCAAACTCATGACCTGATAGCAAGAGTGGCAGATACTTTTGACTGAGCCCATCAGATGCTCCTCGACTTAATTTTAATAGTGTGCAAAAACTTTGGTCTGGTATAGCTCCATTCCCTTATCTTTTGTTCTGTTTGTGTCATACAAATTATATCTTTCTACATTATAAGACAATCAGCATAGTCTTTTAATTAAATTATTGCTTAATATCAATGTCTTTTAAGTCATGCTAGTTCTGTCTCTTTATTGATATTCTCTATTTGTCCTTTAATTGTTTAGACATGGTTTTCTTTACTACTTGGGACATTTTTATAATGGCTGATTTAAAGACTTTGTCTAGTAAGTTCAGTGTTAGGATTTCTTCAGGAACAGTTTCTACTGCTGGCTGTTTTTGTAGTATTTGGGCCATACTTATCTGTTTCTTTCTATGTCTCATCATTTTCTGTTGAAAACTGGACATGTAATATGATGTGGCAACTTTGAAAATCAGATTCTCCCCCTCCCATTCTGCCATTGGGTTTTCTGTTGCTTTTGTTGTTGTTGCCTTTTTGAGTTAGTTACTTCCCAGGACTAATTTTTTTTTTTAAATGTTTTTTTTAATTTATTTCTAGGAGAGAGAGAGACAGCATGAGCAGGGGAGGGTCAGAGAGAGAGGGAGTCACAGACTGAAACAGGCTCCAGGCTCTGAGCTGGCAGTCAGCACAGAGCCTGACGCGGGGCTCGAACCCATGAACCGCGAGATCATGACCTAAGCGAAAGTCGGACGCTTAACCGACTAAGCCACCCAGGCGCCCCCCCCAGGACTAATTTTTTAAAGTCTATATTCATTGTCATGTGCATGCACAGAAATCTGTGCTTGGATAACTTAGTAGTAGCTTTAATGGGACAGAGATTCTGTTTTTTTTTTTTAACATTTTATTTATTTTTGAGACAGAGACAAAGCATGAACAGGGACGGGGCAGAAAGAGTGGGGGGACACAGAATCTGAAGCAGGCTCTAGGCTCTGAGCTATCAGCACAGAGCCTGATGCAGGGCTTGAACCCATGAACTGTGAGATCATGACCTGAGCCAAAGTTGGATGCTCGACTGACTGAGCCACCCAGGTGCCCTGATGGGACAGAGATTCTATAAATTCCTTCCCCTTCCTCTCAATAAATACCTTTCCTGCCCTTAATCAATGCCTTGAACGAATAAATCTCCCAGCGTTTGTTACAGAGTTCCCTGTGTGTGTTGGTCATATCTTCAGTACTCTGGCAGTTTACAGCCTTGTCTGAGCTTTTGCTTCCTGTTGTGTAGAACCTTAAGTTCAGCCAGAGGTAAGAGTTTAGGGTATTCTCAAGTCTTTCTTGGGCAGGTGTATAACCCTGTACATTCTTACATTTGCAAGAATATTCTAGAGTTTTTCAAAGCCCTCTATGAGCATCTCATTCCCCAGATTTTTCTTTTAACTTTTTTCTTTAGCCTGTTTTTTAAACTTTATTTATTTATTTACTTATTTAGAGAGAAAGAGGAGGGGAGGGGCAGAGAGACAGAGCGACAGAGAGAATCCCAAGCAGGCTCTGCACTGTGAGTAAGGAGCCCAATTTGGGGCTCAAACCCATGAACCGTGAGATCATGACCTGAGCCAAGATCAAGAGTTGGATGCTTAACCGACTAACAGACCCAGGTGCCCTGAAAAGGAATACTTTTTATATGTTAGAATTGTAGTGTATTTATTTTCTCTGTTAATTTATATACCTAATATTATTTTTTTTTAATTTATTTTGAGAGAGTGCTTGTGTGTGCAAGTTGGAGAGGGGAAGAGAGAGAGGGAAGAGAGAATCCCAAGCAGGCTCTGCACTGTCAGCAGAGTTAGATGTTTAACTGACTGAGCCACCCAGGTACCCTATACTGAATTATTTTGAACAGCAATGTAATATTCCAATTTAATATGTTTGATTTTTTCTTTTAGAAGAAAATAGTAATATAGAATAAGAGATGAGGCAAAAGTGGTTTGCAGGGTTTTTTTCCTTGGGTACATATATGAAGGCAAAAGTAGTCTTTGTTTCTTTGTTATTCAAGAAAGTTTTCAAACAGACTACAGAGAAAAGTACATTTTCTAGTTGCCACCATTTGACTATAGCTTTTTCTCCTTGGTGTTGAAGTGAGCCTTTTTTAAGCTCACTGGTCATTGTTTACTTATTTATGCATATAGTTTTTATTTTACTATTGTTGATTGGAGATGAAAAATCAGATTTTCACTGAGAGGCATATTTTCTCATAAATGTCAGCCTGAGGTAATGCTGAGGCCACAGCATCTCCTTGGGAATCAGGCTTTTGTGGGATAGAACCACCTACTTTAAGATGCATGCTTTGTCCTTGGGAAATTATTCAGGAAGTCTGACAAGAAGGGAAGTCTTGCTGTAAAGGAAATTCAGGAAATAAGAGCTCAATTATTTAAATTCTCAGATTTGTTTATCATAATTCATTTTTAAGAATGTTTTAGTGACAAAGTTATACACATATGATAAATAACCAGTTTCCTTCCAGCTCCCAGATGGTATGTATTTACCACTGAGGAATGTGAATGCATTGTTTTAAATGAGGTGAAAGTTATCTTGTCATTTATACTTGACAGCTGATTAAACTGTAGATAAACACTTTGTGGGTGATATTATTTAAAATGTATTAGAACACCAGCCTTTTAAAGGTTTCTGTTTGTCTTGGTTCCTGTAATAAAAGCTTGGTAGCATTTTTCATGTTAATGAAGAGAGTAAACTATCCTGAGGTTTTCATAGTCATTTCATAAAAAGTATGTTTCAGTAAGTTTCAAAAAAAAATAATTCCGATTGGAAGTGATAGAAGCAACTCCAGAAATAATGTCAAAGAAAGTTTTCCAGAAAATGTATATATTTAAAAAAATGTTTATTTATTTATTTTGAGAGAAAGAGGGTGTGTGTGTGTGTGTGTGTGTGTGTGTGCGCGCACGCGCGCGCATGAGTGCAGCAGGGGAGGGGCATAGAGACAGGGAGAGAGAATCCCATGCAGGCTCTGTACTGTAGAGCCTGATATGGGGATTGATCCCACAAACTGAGATCATGACCTTAGCTGAAATTAAGAGTTGGTTGCTGGGGCGCCTGGGTGGCTCAGTCAGTCAGGTGTCTGACTTTGGTTCAGGTCATGATCTTGTGGTTCATGGGCTTTGTGCTGACAGCTAGCTCAGAGCCTGGAGCCTGTTTTGGATTCTGTGTCTCCCTCTCTCTCTGACCCTCCCCTGCTAATGCTATCTCTCTCGCTCTCTCTCAGAAATAAATAAAACATTAAAAAAAATTTAAGAGTTGGTTGCTTAACTGAGCCACCCAGGTGCTCCCACAAAATATTTTAAAGTAAGATTGGTATATGACCAATATAAGTAAATAAGATTTATCTTGTTTTGGAAATTGAAGTATGACTACTACCAAAATTAGAACATGTTTTTCATATTTGTGTTACTATAGAAACACTGAAAGACATTGAATAAATCTGGTTATTGATTACATTTAGTAATTTTTTCTTTAAAAAATTTTTTAAACCTTTTTATTTATTTTTGAGGGAGACAGAGTGCAAGTGGGGAAGGGACAGAGAAAAAGGGAGACAGAATTCATGAAGCAGGCTCCAGGCTCTGAGCTGTCAGCACAGAGCCCGATGTGGAGCTTGAACCCGTGAACCATGAGATCATGACCTGAGCTGAAGTCGGACGCTTAACCAACTGAGACACCCACATGCCGCTTTAGTAATTTTTTCTTAAGGAGATTAATTACATAGTTGGATTTTTAAAAAAGTTTATTCATTTTGAGAGAGATAGTATGAGTGGGGGTGGGGAAGAGAGAGGGAGAGAGAGAGAATCCCAAGTAGGCTCTGCACTGCCAACACAGAGCCCAATGCAGGGCTCAAACTCACTGACCCAGAACCATGAGATCATGACTTGAGCTGAAACCAAGAGTTGGATGCTCAACCAACTGAGCCACCCAGGTGTCCCATACCGATGCAGTTTTGAAGAGGGCTATGAAAAGCATTATTTTTACAATATATTTTAAAAGATACGTGTAGATAACTATAGAATAGTTATGTTGTTACCTTCATTTGGAGTCTCTGGAAGGAGTATTTTGTAACTTAAGGGGAAATTTTTTCTTGCTAATTAAAGTCCATTGAGGCTTTTACAAACTGCAGTTATTATTGCCTCATGTGTTTATTAGTTCAGACAGTTTTTGAGATGTACTATATTGTCAAAACACTTATTTTAATTTGTAACTTTTAATTTTGAAATGTCATGTGTTTATTAGTTCAGATATTTCTTTTTCAATATGCTACACTCCACTGTTGGAGCAACTATAAATTTTATTTACTTACACATTTTTATATTTTAAATTCTGGAATAATGTGAAACATACGGAAAAGTTGTGAGATGAGTTCAGAGTACTTCTTAAAAAAATGTTTATTTATTTTGAGAGAGAGAGAGAGAGAGAGAGAGAGAGAGAAAAGAATCCTAAGTAGGGTCTGTGCTGTCAGCAAAGAACCTGACATGGGGCTTGATCCCACAAGCTTTGAGTTGAACTGAGCCAAAACCAAGAGATGGACATTTAACTGACTGAGCCCGCCAGGTGCCCCTAGTTCAAAGTACTTTTGTATATATCCCTCATCTGGATCCTCCAGTTATTAACATTGATCATATTTGTCTTGTAATTTCCCTTACCTATTATTATTATTGTTATTTTCTGAACCATTTGAGAGTAAGTTGCAGACATGATGTCCCATTATCTCTAAATCTTTAGGCATATATTGAGAACACTCTGATATATAACTATAATAAAACCATTAAAATCAAGACATTATCAGTGATGCAACACTGCTGTCAATCCATAGACCCTATTCAAGTTTCAGTGATTGCCCAAGATTATCCTTTATGGACATCCATTCTTTTCTGGCTCTGGATGATATACCTGGTAAGAGATGTGTTAGGAGTTTTGTTCAGATAGACTGTAGTATCAGGTCTGTACCAACTGCTCACATTATAAGTAGTTTATTTGATTGACTGGATTTTGACCATTAGTGGGTTCCTGATTGTTATTTCCTTGGTTTGTGCCCTGACCTTTGATCACTAAAATAATATATTTTTAATCTTAAAAGCTAGACTGTCAGCTTTTACCTAACCTGAGTCTCACTGCTACTAGTTTGACTTAATCCAGACAGCCAGTTCATCTCTTTTTTGTATCCTTAGCTTAGTTATATAAAAAGAAAAGTAATATTTTTGTGCCTGTTTAATATCATGCTGGGCCCTTCAGCTGGATGCCTCTTTTCTTCTCTGTAGGAGTGAGGCACAATATAAAACTCTTGGCATTTAGAATAATTCCATGTGTCATAGCCAGTATTATGACTCTATAAAGCCGAATAGAGCTACCTACCTAGAACTCTGTATGTGGGTTTTATACTCTCTTGTGAATCTTGGGGCAGGCAGAATGTGCTCTGGAATTATTTTGGATTATGCTCCTGCCTATATTCTCCATCTGACTTCAGCTCAGGTCGTGATCTCACCATTGGGGAGTTCAAGTTCCACATCTGGTGATCTCGAACCCTGGGCTTGGGGGAGCTTGAGCCCTGCTTCTGGTGAACAGGAGACCTGCTTTACGTGAACCCCACTTCTTTTCTCTCTCTCTCTGCCCCTTATTGACTTGTGCGCTCTCTCTCACTCTCTTTCAAAACAACAACAACAAAACTCCTCAGGTAGTTTGTTGTTTCATGAGAGAGTGAATTAATGAAATCATAGCCTACTGTTTGGGATTGGTCGGGAGCTCTGGGAGTAAATATTATGGACAGAATGTTCAGTGCTTGAGAATTAAATAGTGGATATTACTATGATACAAATTTGCATCAATTTCTAAAAGTCAGAGGTCTATTTCCTATAGTAAGTTTATTATGGTTCTAATAACACAGTGAATGATTTTTAGTGTAATTGGCCTCTTGTGCATGCATAAAGAATCTTTTATAAATCCATATGACCTTGTATTAAAAAGGTGCAAAGTTTTGAGTAAAATTCAACTTGCTTTTGGTTTTATGAATCTTCTAGACTTGTGCGCCCTCTTGTGTTTAAACTCACAGTTAACACTATCTCTATTTTGTGGCTTTCAGTTGTTTGATGAGTTGGGTTAATATATGTGCATTTTTGGGGAAGAGATTAAAGATTTACAAGTAAAATGATAAATATTCAATGCATATTACCCAATTTTGTTATTGTAAGAGGAAAGAATGTTAAGTGTTTCCTGGTTCTGTGCCTTACATTAACTTTTACATACTTGACATTTCATTATATTTAAGTAATGTATTTATTGAAGGATATGTCCTTGAACATAAATTATTTTGAAAAAGGCTTAGAAGGTTTAGTTATACTATTATTTTTGCATGAAGGTTTTGTGACTTTTGTCAGCTATGTTGGGTGGTCAAGCTAGTAATAGTGTGTTTGGCATATTGTAAACCTTCAATAAATATTTGTCGAAAGGAAGAATGAAAGTATCATAACTGATGACTTCTACTTTCTTACTGTGGGAGAATTGAAATTAGTTGGATAATTGCTAACTTGCTGTATTCTAAAGGCTAATATGTTACTCTGGTTACAAAGACACTTGGAAAACAAGTGACTTTTGATCTTTGGGACAATATTTAATTGAAGTAGGACCTTTATACCTCATGGTATTTATAATCATATTAAAATCTCAGTGTATAGGAATGACTGAGCATGGGTGGCTCAGTCGAGTGTTCAGCTTCGGCTGAGGGCATGATTTCACAGTTGTTGAGTTCAAGCCCCACCTTGGGCTCTCTGCTGTCAGTGAGGAGTGTGCTTGGGATCTTGTCTCCCTCTCTCTCTGTCCCTACCCAGCTACTGCATGCTCTCTCTCTCAAAAATAAACAAACATTAAAAAATTCAAAATCTCAATGTATAGCCCTCTTCTGATCAACATGGAGCTAGGGCTCCCTTTACCTGGAGCCATCATGTTCTGAATTGCTTTAATTTTGTGGATCCCTTTAGAATCAGATCAACTTTGGTGTGAGTGTCTGAGCCATTGTGTCAAGTGATTATAGAAGCTTAACAAATAGTGTCATCATTGCTTTTAAATGGGAGTGGAATTAAAAAGGTGATTATGAAGAGTTTGTTACCAAAGGTTCAGATTTGAGAATGCCTTGCCTGCCTACTAGAGAATAATAAAATCCTCTTACATTTGATTTGTGTCGGCAATTATAGGTTAAATTGGTACAATTTAGAGATGGAGATAAAGTACTTTGTGTGGCTTTCTCGATTATATTCTTAAATTTAATATAAACTATTAAATTTTAAAGAGTGAGATATAGGATTCTTCCTGTATATCCCACATAGTTTTATAATTGTATAGTGTTACAGAGAAGTAGATTAGTTCTTGATTTTAGTGTTAATTTGTCCTGTACAGAATTTTGCCTGTGCTTATGCCCTTGAAATTTTCATTCAACAAAGAATTCACTGATAGTTTTGCAATTTATCAAATTACTAAATCAAAAAGAAATTACTTTTGGAAAATTTACTTAAAGTGTATATTTCTAAAGACTTGCTGCTGTGTCACAAATAACTACACTCATAATCCTGCCTCTTTTTGTTCTTGTTACATGTAGTATTTAGATTGATATTTTGATCTTTAAATTTATGTCACCATTAACAGATTTAAGAGAACTCATTTTCTTTTTTAAAAAAAAAAAAGTTTTTTAAATGTTTTATTTATTTCTGAGAGAGAGAGACAGCGTGAGCAGGGGAGGGTCAGAGAGAGAGGGAGACACAGAATCTGAAGCAGGCTCCAGGCTCTGAGCTGTCAGCACAGAGACCGATGCGGGGCTTGAATTCACGAACAGTGAGATCATGACCTGAGCCGAAGTCGGACGCTCAACCAACTGAGCCACGCAGGCGCCCCAAGAGAGCTCATTTTCTACATACCGAATAAAGGAAATTTTGCTCTCTCTTAATATTTAGAGTACTCTATAAATTTATTTGACAAATTTTTAGTAAATAGTAATTGCATGTATAGTACATGTCAACTATTCTTGGTTATAAGCAGTAATTTTTAAAATTTATCTTTAGACAACTTATATATATTTAAAAGTGTTGAAATTGCATTTATTATTTCAACTTTTTCTTTGTTACAACCCTTTGAGGTCAGCATGGCAGGCATATTATTTTTATTTAAAAATTTTTAATATATTTTTAAAATGTTTATTCATTTTTGAGAGAAAGAGAGAGAGAGTGTGAGTGGGGCAGGAGCAGAGAGAGAGAAGGAGACACAGAATCCAAAGCAGGCTCCAGGCTCTGAGCTGTCAGCACAGAGCCTGACGCAGGGCTAGAACTCACATGTCATGAGATCATGACCTGAGCCGAAGTCAGATATGTCTAACTGACTGAGCCACCCAGGTGCCCCATCATGGCTGGCATTTAAATCCCACTTTTACGGAGATTGTGACTTGACTCCATGAATTGGTATATGTGGAATTTCCTTCTAAGATATAAAAGGATAAAAATGTAAGAGAATTTTATTATCTATTAGGCTATTCTCAAATTTCAGTCTTTATTTTAAGTCCCATATCCATTCTCCCTATGTATAAACTATGTACTTTCCATATAGGTCACATCAGATTGGCCAGTTGCTGTACTGCTGGTAGCCATTGATTCTTCTTCTCTAGAATAGTTTTGTTAATTGGAAAGAGCATCATGTGGATTACAATATAATTTTCAGGGTCTTCTTTTGTGTTCCTGTCCACATAGTGGAGACAGTTCTTTTTTTTTTAATTTTTTTTTTAATGTTTTATTTATTTCTAGGAGAGAGAGAGAGACAGCGTGAACAGGGGAGGGTCAGAGAGAGGAGTCACAGACTGAAACAGGCTCCAGGCTCTGAGCTGGCAGTCAGCACAGAGCCTGACGCGGAGCTTGAACCCACGAACCGCGAGATCATGACCTAAGCAAAAGTCGGACGCTTAACCGACTAAGCCACCCAGGTGCCCCAAATGGAGACAGTTCTTAACCCTTCTGTTTACATTTTGGTTTAGGAAACAGGGATGAAATTGTGTTTAAACAAAAACAAACTAAAATACCAATATCAAAAGCTTGTACACAGGGGCACCTGGCTGGCTCAGTCGGTAGAGCATACAACTCTTGATCTCAAGGTCATGAGTTAAAGCCCCATGTTGGGTGTAGAGATAACTTAAAAATAAATTCTTATAAAAACCAGTTTGTACACTATGCATAGTTTCTTTTACAGGGGCTTGGGTACTCTTATAATGTGATCTTAGTTACATAGAAACACCAGAATGGTGGTTGCCAGTGGCTAGAGGGAGGGGAAAACAGGGAGTTGTTCAGTGGGTATGGAATTTTAGTTTTGCCAGATGAAAAAAGTTCTGGAGATTCCTTTTGCAAAAATGTGAACGTATTCAACCCTGCCAAGCTGTACACTTAAAAATAGCTAAAATGGTAATTTTATGTGTTGCAGATTTTTTTAAACTACAATAAAAAACACATTAAAAAGGGTAGAAAATACATGAAGTTTAATATATCACATGTTCAGGAACCTACTAACTAGAATGAACTAATAATAATATTTTCTCTGCAAGGACTTATTTGTGAAGTTCAATTTAACTGGGTATTGGTGGTATAGCCTGGTATTAGCCTTGAGGCTTCTGTAGCGCCCTTCTCATTACAGGTGAAATATAAAGTAGCCCTTCATTTTTAAGCCTTTTCTGTGTTTTGTTCAGTTCATATGGTGAGAAGTGTTCTTACTTCTAAGTGTATATTACATTTTCTATTCTGTTTCTTGGGTAAGAAGAAGAAATTTATTATGTTTAATGACACTTCCATACTTTCACTCAGGAACCTCGTCTCCAGATGTCTATCTGGTATGCATCATGAGCTATTTGGAGTTATCTTAGGTTTTGCAAAATTAATAAGTAATTAGCATAACGTCTTACTATAGTCATCTATAATGTACAGTGGTTTATGCAGGAGCTCTTCAATTCCTTCCAGTAATGACTGTCAAAAATCTCATTATTCTAACTTCTATTAAAATATTAGTAGACACTGCTGTTTTATCCTTTGGTCTGAAGACTTAATTATAAAATAACTTTTCACTAAAAAGTAATTTATTAAAACAGAAAGGCTCCCTAACCAATAGCACAGTAATTTTCCTTTCTCAGCGTTAGTTTCCCTCTTAGTGGTACCTAATACTCAAATGCAGCAATTCAAATGGGCAAATACATATTATGGAGTCTTAAATAACTTCTCACCTAGAATACAATTCTTGTCATGGCCACAAAAAACTTTTATTTGGCTCCTACCACCTCTCTGATTTCATCTTTTCTCTCTCACTTATTGGCCCACTCTAGTCAGTCTTTTAAAAAAATTTTCTGTTCCTTGGAGTGTGTGGGTGGCTTAGCTGGTTAAGCATCGACTTGGGCTCAGGTCATGGTCTCAGTTTGTGAGTTCGAGTCCCACATTGGGCTTTGTGCTGATGCCTCAGAGCCTGGAGCCTGCTTCAGATTCTGTGTGTGTCTCTTTCTCCCCTGCCCCTGCTCACACTGTCTCTGTCTTTTGCTCTCAAAAAAATAAAATAAAAAATAAAAAAAAGTTCCATTCCTTGAGTTTTTTTTTTTTTTTTGGCCCTTTTGGACCTTTTGCATTTGCTACCTGGAATTGTCTTTTCCCCATATAGTTCTGGCTGGTTGTTTTTTCTTTCTTTTCTTTTCTCTTTCTTTCTTTCAAGAGTGAGTAGGTGCAAAAGCATGGCAGAGGCAGAGAGAAGGAGAAAGAGAATCCCAAGCAAGTTCTGCACTCTGAGTGCAAAGCCCAATGGGGGGCTTAATCCCACCAACCATGAGACCATGATCTGAGCTGAAATCAAGAGTTGGATGCTTAATTGACTGAGCCACCCAGTTGCCTCTGATTGATTTTTTACATTCATATATCAGCTTGAATATTACTGCCTAATCTAATGTAACTACTTATCCATCTGTAGTTACATTGGCCTCTTTAATTTTCTCTATAGTTCTTCTTACTACCTGATAGTTCTTTTTGGTCACCTACCTTTGCCTCCTACCATGAGGGTAGGACACTTGGCTCTCTCTCTCTTTTTAAAAAAATATTTATTTATTTTTAAATTTAAATCCAAGTTAGTTAACATAGTGTAATAATGATTTCAGGAATAGACTTTAGTGATTCATCACTAACATATAACACCCAGAGCTCATCTCAACTAGTGCCCTCCTGAATGCCCATCCTCCCACCCAGCATCCCACCAGCAACCCTAGTTTGTTCTCTGTATGTAAGGGTTGGCCCTCTTTCTTTACCACTGTATCCTCATGTGCAGAACAGCATCTGACTTATAGTTAATGCTTAGTAGTTGGTCAGATGGCTGAATGATTCATTGTTGAGCCTTGCTGTGTGATAGACACTGTGCAGGCTTGTGGACGTACAGAGTTCAGTCACAAAGACTGGCAATTCAATATCTATAATGCAAACGTATTAAGCTCTGTAATAGAGGGATCTATAAAATGCTAAGGGGCCACTGATACAAGAGTAACTAATTTCTCCTAGAGGTAGGTCATGGGGTATTAAAGACGAGTTAATGTATTCGTGCTTCAGATTTCACATTAGACTGTTCTGTGGCACTTTGCTGATTACTTACTGATTAGTTCTTGAATTTCTAATACTTCACTTAACCTTGCTATTTACTTTTCTGTAAAAAAAGATAGTGATGATATTGACCTCAAGAATCTTATAAAGATTAATTGTTTAATGTTGGCTAAGTGCTTTGAAAATGCAAAATGCTGTATAAGCCTTGATGTTCTTAATCATATTAACAACCACTTTCTGTAATTAAGTTTTATTGTGTACTTTATTCCCACTTAATCAGATAGAAATAAATATGATACCCTGTTAAAAAAAAAGAGATTATTTAGGACAGGCCTCTTTGTTATTTGACATATTTTTGCATTGCATTTTTAGTAGAAAATAATACTGTATTTTCTGTTTACACCAATGGTTTCTCAGAAGTGTGGTAACGTGCTATAGCCCCCAGGAGGCAGTACTATACTAAGAAGATTTTGTGCTTAGACCAGGTAAAGAGCAGTGTGAGCTGTTAGTGATTACTGACTTGATTTAACATGCAGACTCCCCTTCTTATTGGTCAGATAGTGAAGGTTTCAACAGATATTTTAGTGTTCTTTTCCCCATAGTATTGTGTTGTGTTTAAGAGTTTTTCCTTCTTCAGAGAGAGGATCCTGTTTATTTCAATACTTGGACGGTAAAGATATATAGGATTGTTACGTTCATAGGGGTACCTCACTTTATTCTATATCATGCTGTCCTAGTTGAGTCTTGAACAACGCAGGGGTTAAAGTTGCTGACCACTGCACAGTTGAAAATTGATGCGTAACTTTGGACTCTCCTAGAACTTAACTAAGAGCCTACTGTTGACTGGAAGCCTTACCAATAACATAAACAGTTGACTGACACATTTTTATATCATATGTAGTATATACTATATTCTTACAATAATGGAAGTTAGAGGAAGTTAGAGAAAAGAAAATGTTATTAAGAAAATCATCAGGAAGAGAAAATACTTTTAAAAATCCCTGTAGTTCAAAACCACATTTGTCAAGGTTCAACTGTGTTAATAGACTCTTTTCTAAAAGTTAAGAATAGATTGAAATTTTAATACGTAGAATCTTTTTAGAAAAATTTTTTTAATGTTTATTTTTGAGAAAGAGTGCAAATGGGGGAGGGGCACAGAGGAAGACACAGAATCTGTTTTTTTTCTTCAATAAATAGTTTATTGTCAAGTTGGTTTCCATATAACACCCAGTGTTCATCCCAACAAGTGCCCTCCCCCATGCCCATCATCCCCCTTCCCTTCTCTGCCACTCCCCTCAGCCCTCAGTTTGTTCTCAGCATTCAAGAGTCTCTCATGGTTTGCCTCCCTTCCTCTCTCCAACTATTTTTCCTCTTCTTCTCCCACATCATCCTCCGTTAACTTCCTCCTAATCCACCTATATGTGCAAACATACGGTATCTGTCTTTCTCTGCCTGACTTATTTCACTCAGCATAACACCCTCTAGTTCCATCCATGTTGCTACACATGGTCAGATTTCATTCTTTCTCATTGCCATGTAGGATTCCATTGTATAGATAAACCACATCTTCTTGATCCATTCATCAGTTGATGGACACTTAGGTTCTTTACATGTTTTGGCTATTGTTGAGAGTGTTGCTATGAACATTGGGGTACATGTGCTCCCGTGCATCAGCACTCCTGTATCCCTTGGGTAAATTCCTAGCAGTGCTATTGCTGGGTCATAGGGGAGTACTATTGTTAATTTTTTGAGGAACCCCCATACCGTTTTCCAGAGGGGTTGCACCAGTTTACTTTCCCACCAACAGTGTAGGAAGGTGCCCATTTCTCCACATCCTCACCAGCATCTAGAGTCTCCTGATTTGTTCATTTTAGCCACTCTGACCAGAATGAGGTGGTTTCTCAGTGTGGTTTTGATTTGTATTTCCCTGATGAGGAGGGATGCTGAGCATCGTTTCATGTGTCTGTTGGCCACCTGGATGTCCTCTTTGGAGAAGTGTCTGTTGATGTCTTATGCCCATTTCTTCACTGGATTATTTGTTTTTAGGGTGTGGAGTTTGATGAGTTCCTTATAGATATTGGATACTAGCCCTCTATCTGATATGTCATTTGCAACAATCTTTTCCCATTCTGTCAGTTGCCTATTAGCTTTATTGATTGTTTCCTTTGCCGTGCAGAAGCTTTTTATCATGATGAGGTCCCAGTAGTTCATTTTTGCTCTTGATTCCCTTGCCTTTGGGGATGCGTCAAGTAAGAAATTGCTGGGGTTGAGGTCAAGGAGATTGTTTCCTGCTTTCTCTGCTAGGGTTTTGATGGTTTCCTGTCTCACATTAGGTCCTTTATCCATTTTGAGCTTATTTTTGTGTATAGTGTGAGAAAATGATCTAGTTTCATTCTTCTGCATGTTGCTGTCCAGTTCTCTCAGTACCATCTGTGAAGAGGCTGTATTTTTTCCATTGGATGCTCTTCCCCCTTTGTCAAAGATTAGTTGGCCATACATTTGTGGGTCCAATTCTGAGTTCTCAATTCTATTCCATTGGTCTATGTGTCTGTTTTTGTGCCAATACCATACTGTCTTGCTGATGACGGCTTTGTAGTAGAGGCTAAAGTCCGGGATGGTGATGCCTCCCGTTTTGGTTTTCTTCTTCAATATTACTTTGGCTATTCGGGATCTTTTGTGGTTCCATACAAATTTTAGGATAATTTGTTTTACTTTAGAGAAGAATGCTGGTGCAATTTTGATTGGGATTGCATTGAATGTGTAGATTGCTTTGGGTAGTAAAAATTTTAACAATATTTTTCTGACCCTTGAGCATGGAATGTTTTTCCATTTCTTTGTATCTTTGTATGTATGAATTTCCTTCATAAGTTTTCTATAGTTTTCATCATACAGAGGGAGACACAGAATCTGAATCAGGCTCCAGGCTCCGAGCTGTCAGCACAGAGCCCGACGCGGGGCTTGAACTCATGAACTGTGAGAGCATGACCTGAGCCGAAGTCAGACGCCCAACCGACTGAGCCCTTAGGCTCCCCTAATACGCTGAATCTTTAAAAAAAATTTTTTAACGTTTATTTATTTTTGAGAGAGAGAGACAGACAGAGCATGAGCATGGGAGGGGTAGAGAGAGGGGTGATACAGAATCCTAAGCAGGCTTCAGGCTCTGAGCTGTCAGCACAGAGCCCAATGAAGGACTCAAACTCACAAACCACAAGATAATGACATGAGCCGAAGTTGGACGCTTAACTGACTGAGCTGCCCAGGTCCCCCTAATATGTTGAATCTTACTTTAAATTTTTTTTGGCGTTGAGTTTCAACTTTTGTTTCTGCCATAAAGTACTAAGGGAATAGGTACACTTAATACTCATAGTTAACAGTGGCTAACAGCTTGAGTGATTTTCAACTTAGGGCATTTTCTTTCCCCACATCATTAGAGGCCTTAATGTTTTATTATCTCTTTAAAGAGTCCT
This sequence comes from Crocuta crocuta, assembly GCF_008692635.1. Lineage (NCBI taxonomy): Eukaryota > Metazoa > Chordata > Mammalia > Carnivora > Hyaenidae > Crocuta > Crocuta crocuta. The sequence goes on from NW_027529573.1 coordinate 3,635,294, forward strand.
ACTTCAGAGAGTTAGGTTTAGCCATCTTCACAAATTAGAGATAGTGGCTATCAAAAAGAATATTATTCTTAGGGGCACCTGGCTGGCTTAGTCGGTAGAGTATGAGACTCTTATCTCAGGGCTGTAGGTTTGAGCCCCCTCCACACTTGGTGTAGAGATAACTTAAAAATAAAATAAAGTTATTATTTTTAATATTTTATCCTTGCATCCTACTTATCCTCAAGGATTTTTTTATATTAACATACCAATAACAGTGTTTTCTAAATCGTAAACATTTTAAAGATCTTTTAAAGATCACTATTTAGTGAAGCAATTGGGCATTTATAGGTTCTTCTTGGTTGCCCGTCTGTGTACTCTCATAATCTCCTACCCTTATCCCTATCCTAAGTACTGACTTACCACACTGTATTATAACTGTTAGTCTTCTCTGTATTCCTAGATGGTGAGCTTCTTGAGGGCTGGGACATTGTCGTCTTCACTATGTCCTCCAGGGACACTTTGATGTCTGACACATAGTAAAGTGTTCAACAACTATTGTAAAGGAATACTGAATTTGTTAGACTAGAGATATGTTAAATAAAGATAATTAGCACAGAAACAGAAAGATGCCATTTACTAAGGTTTTCTGTTGTAGAGGGTATTTGGGAGTTGTTTTTATACAATGTAGTGTATCAGTAAAATTTTAGGAAATTCTCACTGGGATTACTGGTTTCAGAGCTTCCTGAACAGTTAAACCTGGACAGTTAAAAACTGGTTTTATTCGGGGCACCTGGGTGGCTTAGTCGGTTAAGCGTCCGACTTTCGCTTAGGTCATGATCTCGCGGTTCGTGGGTTCGAGCCCCGCGTCGGGCTCTGTGCTGACTGCCAGCTCAGAGCCTGGAGCCTGTTTCAGAGTCTGTGACTCCCTCTCTCTCTGACCCTCCCCTGCTCACGCTGTCTCTCTCTCTCTCTCCTAGAAATAAATAAAACATTTAAAAAAAACAAAACAAAACAAAACTGGTTTTATTCCTGTGTGACAAAGATATGGATACTTCTAATGTTTATAGAAGGATTTGGCATGTTATTTGTTTCTTTCCTTCTCTCCCACCACTGTGAGAGTGCAAGTGGGGAGGGACAGAGAAAGAGGGAGAGAGAGAATCCCAAGAGGGTCCACACTGTCAGTGTGGAACCCCACGTGGGGCTCAAACTCACAAACAGTGAGATCATGACCTGAGCCAAAATCTAGAAGTCAGACACTTAACTGAGTCACCCAGGACCCCATATTGTTTAATTAATTACTAATTTTTGGAAATTATGTGTTGTTGATGAGAAGTAGCATTTTAACTAATTTCATAATAGGTGTTGAGGCTTGATTTTAATTTTTGTATTAACTTTTTTTTTCTTTTTCCAAATACTTCTATGGTATTATATACTCTATGGAGACGTGAAGGTATGAAATTCCTCATCTTCCTCCTGTGGTATACTATCCTTATACCTACATGAGTATTTTCTTGATAGTAATTTTAGAGTCAGCCCATATATGGTTTAGGCCATGCTGTCAACCTGGGTAGCTTAAACAGATTGGCAACATAAGGTACCATTTTTCTGTTGTTCAGTTCTAGAGATAGAGTCTTTGTGTTTTTGTTTTTTTTTTTAATGTTTTTATTTATTTCTAGGAGAGAGAGAGAGAGAGACAGCATGAGCAGGGGAGGGTCAGAGAGAGAGGGAGACACAGACTCTGAAACAGGCTCCAGGCTCTGAGCTGGCAGTCAGCACAGAGCCCGACACGGGGCCTGAACCCACGAACCGCGAGATCATGACCTAAGCGAAAGTCGGACGCTTAACCGACTAAGCCACCCAGGCGCCCCTAGAGATAGAGTCTTTGGCTAAAGCTTGATCAGTTGCCTGTTAATCTTCATTACTGTCATCTGTACTAAAATCTGCACAGCTTTATGTTACATAGGTTGTTTTTTGTACTCTTTGTCTTCTGTCATCTGTAACTCTAGGAAATGCTTTTAAAAATATTTGAGCTCCAGCATAAGACTACCCATTACAATTATTAATTTAATTGTTTGGGGCTCGCTAACAGGTTACTGCAAGGAATATATTTTCCTTTATTGTAATTTCTAAGAATTGAGAAAGCACAATATTCTTTTTTGGAAACGTTTACTTATTTATTTTGAGAGAGAGAGAGATAGAGAACACGAAGGGGGGAGGGGCAGAGACAATGAGAGTGAGAGAATCCCAAGCAGGCTTCGTGCTCAGTGCCTGAGCTGAAATCAAGAGTTGGAGATTCAACTGACTGAGCCACCCAGGTCCCCCAAAACTATTCAGTTTTAATTTTTTTTAACATTTATTCATTTTTGAGAGACAGAGAGAGAAGAGTGTGAGTAGGGAAGGGGCAGAGAGAGAGGGAGACACAGAATCTGAAGCAGGCTCAAGGCTCTTGAGCTGTCAGCACAGAGCCTGATGCAGGGCTCGAACCCACAAACCATGAGATCATGACCTGAGCTGGAGTTAGACGCTTAACTGACTGAGCCACCCAGATGCCCCTTGTCTTTGTATCATTTAAAGTAGTTGTTAAATATAGCAAAGAATGAATGAGAAAAATTCTTCCAAACTAGAGAAGGCTTGGCCAAAATATCTTTTCCCTTGGGAGTACAAAATCTCAATCCTGAGAAGTCATTCTTCCCCTTGTACACCACTTCTTATAGCTCAGAGGTTTGAACAGGAACGATAGACAGAAAAAACTTCTGGGTCCATGGGGTCCATAGGAGCATAAAACAATAATTATGTGGGCATATACCTTTTAAATAATTACTTCATATTTGAATAGGTATATATGCTTATAGTATGAAATTCAAGAAGGTTCAAAAGGGTGTATAGTAAAAAATGTTTTCCTTCCATTTCTGTCCTCTAGCCATTAAGTTTCCCTCCCCAAAGGTAACTGCTATTTATGAAGTTGTTTCTTTTTTTACCTTTTTAAAAAGTTTTTACTTTTTTTTCTTTCATAGTTTATTGTCAAGTTGGATTCCATATAACAGCCAGTGCTCATCCCCACAAGTGTCCTCCTCCATGCCCATCATCCCCCCTTCCCCTCTTCCCCACCCCCCTCAACCCTCAGTTTGTTCTCAGTATTCAAGAGTCTCTCATGGTTTGCCTCCCTCCCCCAACTATTTTTCCCCTTCTCCTCCCCCATGGTCCTCCATTAAGTTTTTCCTAATCCTCCTATAAGTGGCAGCATATGGTATCTGTCTTTCTCTGTCTGACTTATTTCGCTCAGCATAACATCCTCAAGTTCCATCCATGTTGCTACAAATGGCCAGATTTCATTCTTTCTCATTGCCATGTAGGATTCCATTGTCTAGATAAACCACATCTTTTTTTTTATTAATATGGATTTTATTTTTTATTTTTTTTCAAGTTCCCCATGTGCTTATTTATTTATTTATTTTAAATACTTTATTGTCAAGTTGGTTTCCATATAATACCCAGTGCTCATCCCAGCAAATGCCCTCGCCATGCCCATCACCCCCTTCCCCTCTCTGCCACCCCCCTCAGCCCTCAGTTTGTTTTCAGCATTCAAGAGTCTTTCATGGTTTGCCTCCCTCCCTCTCCCCAACTATTTTTCCCCTTCTTCTCCCCCATGGTCCTCTGTTAAGTTCCTCCTAATCCACCTATATGTGCAAACATATGGTATCTGCCCTTCTCTGCCTGAATTATTTCGCTCAGTATAACATCCTCAAGTTCCATCCATGTTGCTACACATGGCCAGATTTCATTCTTTCTCATTGCCATGTAGGATTCCATTGTATAGATAAACCAGATCTTCTTAATCCATCGTCAGTTGATGGACACTTAGGCTCTTACCATGATTTGGCTATTGTTGAGAGTGGTGCTATGAACATTGGGGTACATGTGCTCCTGTGCATCAGCACTTCTGTATCCCTTGGATAAATTTCTAGCAGTGTTATTGCTGGGTCATAGGGGAGTTCTGTTGTTAATTTTTTGAGGAACCTCCACACTGTTTTCCAGAGGGGCTGCACCAGTTTACATTCCCACCAACAGTGTAGGAAGGTGCCCTTTTCTTCACATCCTCACCAGCATCTAGAGTCTCCTGATTTGTTCATTTTAGCCACTCTGACTGGCATGAGGTGGTATTTCAGTGTGGTTTTGATTTGTATTTCCCTGATGATAAGTGACGCTGAGCATCGTTTTATGCATCTGTTGACCATCTGGATGTCCTCTTTGGAGAAGTGTCTGTTCATGTCTTATGAAGTTGTTTCTATCCTTAGCAGGGTATTTGACAAATGTATACATCTCTCCATATATAATAATCTTTTTTTACATCCACATAAGTTAGATAGATCTATGTATCTATCTGTCTGTCTGTATATCTAGTCTATATCTATGTGGTTGTTAACAGTTTGCAATTGGTAAGGAAAATCTTAGGAATGATCTGGGAATTAAGGCTTACATGGATCTTGGAAGAGCTGGTGGAGTGAATGTCAGGGGAATCACCTTGGGTCAGGAAGGCTTCTGCTGGAAGGTCAGGAAAGCAGACACTGAAGACCTCCAGATTTCTCAAAAGTTGATTGGGAAACTGCTGCAGTTATCAAGCATCTTTGAGGATGATTCTCTCATGTGTCCTGGGCTGCAACAATAAAACAACTGACTCTCAAGCGAAAGCTGCTGTGCTCCAAAGCTACTATGAATCTAACATCTGCCTCCTGCCACCCACAGTGAGTAATGGTCTCTACTCTTTCCAGGTGTCACATGCATTCCTTTCACTGGCAAAATCTGACACAGATCTATATGGGGAAAGGGTATCTGGGAAACATAGAGGTGTCTTAAAAGAGTGGAGGTTTGTGCTGAATAATCCAGACAGCGGTCAATAGATTTCAACCTGGAAGAACTGCTGTGTTCCAAATGGGATTGTGATTCTTACCTGTACTTTAAGAAATGGCTCAGATTTTTGATAAAGGGTAACAGGCTATACACAACACAACAGAAAAGACCACAAAAAAAAATAAAAAAGAAAAATCAGGGGAGTGCAGTATCCTGAAAGCAAATGATGGAGAAACTTTCCATAACAATCATGCAGATTGTAAACAAGACTGTCGTGAGGCTAAAGGGAGGAAGAAAAAGAAATATGAGTTTGAAATTGACAACTGGTCATTAGTGAGATTCAAGAATAGTTTTTGTGAATTATCCAGAGCAGAGATGATTGCATCATCATAACCAACCACATAAGTGAAGAAAAGTTTATCATATCAACTTTGCCTACTTTATCATCTTCTAATCATAACTTCATATATTCTAATCATATCTTCCTTTTCTGCTATATTATTTATATTATTAAACATAAATACCCAAATGGAATATAATACTCCTATAGTTGTCGGGGTAAAAAAGTATATACCTAGCAATTACCCATTAGCTCATTTACATAAGGTATCTTCACTGGAGTTAAGAAAAATCTTTGAGTCATATTGCTTGTGATCCATTATCATTCCCAGGCACCATAATAAAAAGTACATAGACCAGGGCTCCTGGGTGGCTCAGTCGATTAAGTGTCAACTTTGGCTCAGGTCACGATCCCATAGCTCGTGGATTCGAGCCCTGCATCAGGCTCTGTGCTGACAGCTCAGAGCCTGGAGCCTACTTCAGATTCTGTGTCTTTCTCTCTCTCCTTCAAAAATAAACAAACATTAAAAAAAAGTATATAGACCAATAGCAATTTATGGTTTTGATACCATACTATATTTAAATAAGATGTAACCATTGGAGGGAACACAGTAAAGGCTACATGAGTCCTTTGAATTATTTTTGCAACTTTTCTGGATCTATGATTGTTTCAAAAATTTAAAAAAGCATGTGGACTTGGAATTGAATCTAAGAATCTCTTCTTACTAGCTGAATCACCTTGGAAAGCTCACCTAACTTCTGTTAGCCTCAGTTACCACATCTACAAAATGGGGTTGATGATAATACACCTATATAAGATCAAATAAGAGTTTTTCTGAAAACGGTTTGTAGATAGCAGAGCTCTATGTGAATCTAACTTAAAATTGTATAATTTTTGCAATTAAGACTATTTTTACTTATTAGGGGTCATCTTTTTTTTTTGATAGACCATTTCACAAATTCATTAAAATCACTTTGAAGCTTTAAATTTTAATTCTACTTTCTAAAATTATAATTCTTTAAAAAAATTATTGAGGTTTAGAGAGAGCGAGGCAGAGAGAGAGGGAGAGAGAATCCCACACTGTCAGCATAGAGTCTGATACAAGGCTCAAACTCGTGAACCATGAGATCATGATCTGAGCCAAAATCAAGAGTCAGACGCTTAACCAACTGAGCCACCTAGGTATCTTCTAGAATTATAATTATTTTAAACTTGGTTTTACCTGCAAATAATGAGTATACTCTCAGTGCTGTGTGCATGCAAAATTTTGCAGTCAGGTATGGTCACTTTTGGATTAAAATCACATTTTTATTACGAACAACAGCTTGAAACGGTCACGTGTAAGGCCTCCCATTATTTGCAGGGCCACAATGCCGGTTCTACAAATAATGTGAGGGTAGAATGAACAAAAGAATCATGGCTCATGGCTCTTAGCAGTTGTGGTCTGTTACCATTCCTTAGCTACCAGCAGGCCATTGACTTATGAATTTTGGGATTTTTATTCTGCAAATGTTAATTGGGTATCTATTATATGCTGGATAACGTAGGCACTTGGGACACATCTGTGAACCAAAAGAAAAAGTTGCCATCAACTGGGATGTAGCTTTCTAATGGGACAAGAGAGAAATAAACAGTAATCAAAATAACTATATGGTACATTAGAAAATGGTTAAGTACAGTGGGGAAAAAAACAATGTAAAGGGTGGGAGTGATGATAGGTTTTATGCAAAAGGTAATATTTTAACAAAGAGTTAAAGGAAGTGAGGAAGTTAACTGTGAAGGTATCTGGAGGAAGGGTCAGTAGAGGGAGTCAGCTAACACAAAAGCTTAGTCAGAAGGGTACTTGGCACATCTGAGAAAAGAATTTCGTATGGGTGGAGTGAATGAGCAAAGGGGAAATTAACAGGACGTTAGGGGGACCAGATCATGTAGGTCATTGTAAGCCATTGTAAGAACTTGGGCTTTTACTGGGGATGTGTGGAGCCATTAGAGGGTTTTAAGCAGAGAAGTGATAATCTAACTTAACTTTTAAGAGGATTACTCTGGCTCCTGTATTAAGAATGAGTTGTGGGGGTTCAGAATAAGAGTACAGATGCCTGCTGCAAGGCCACTGGAGTAATCCATGTGAGAGATGATGGTGGTAGAATAGAGGTAGTAAGAAGTGCTCAGGTTCTGGATATATTTTGAAATAGTGACAACCATATTTTGTGACAGTTTAGAGGAAGTCAAAGATGATTCCAGGGTGTTTTGCCTGAGCAACTAGAAGGATTAGATTTGCCATCACCTCAGATGGAGAAGTTTGTGGTTGGAGTCAGATTGGGAAAAAGATCAGGAGTTTAGTTTTGGACATACTGAGAGTTTCAGATACCTAAGAGATATCCAAGTGAAATGTTGAGTGGGCAGTTAAATATGTCAGTCTGGAGTTTGACAAAAGTGTGAGCTGGAGATACATATTTGTATTTAAAACCATGATACCAGATGGAATTACTGAGGAGAATTAAGTGGAAAAGAGAAGTGGTCTAAGGACTGAGTATGGAGGTGCTCTTCCGTTCAGAGGTCAGGGAGAAGACAGCCAACAAGCAAAAGAGAGTGATGAGTGATGCAGAAAGAAATGAGAGAAAGTGGCATCTTGGAAGCATCATTAGGCTGGTTATCATTGAACACGGGCATGATCCAGTTATATGAAAATGTGTATGATATCAAAAGATGCTGTGTGATTTGGTTTAATTTAAGTGGATGTGGAAATTTATGATAGTATATAGAAAACATTCTAGGAATTTTTTTGAAAAAATTACAATTTCTGTAGTTGTTTTGCAAAAGTTCATTGATCTTGCTAATTCACTGCATAAGCAAATATTTTGCATCATTGCTGGGAATTTTGAAAGTTCTTGCAGATTTATTCTAAATTTTTCATGGGGAAGATTACTGAGACCCCATGTAAGATTGAGAAATTAGAAGATGCCCATGGAGTCAAATAGGAAGTTATAGGAACATTTTTCAAGTTTATTGTTATTTTTATAATTCAGCTAGTGATAATTACAAGAAGTAGCCAAACCGCCCTCAGGCTCTATAAAACTGGACTTATATTGAACAGTCCCTTTAGGGAAAGTGTTGTGAGGGATATACAAAATTATTTAGATATTGGAGTTTGGAAGATAGGGGGCTGGTAGTTTTATCTTTTAGGAGTTAGGAATGCTTGAGTTAAGAATTGGAAGGTCTCAGTTAAGAATATCTCAATGCTACTTTATTTTTTCTTAAGTGGTAAAGAAATGAGAGCTAAGAGGGCTTGAGCATAATATGTACTAAGTGAAGGATGATGCTCAATGAAAGATGTGTTTTTTTTTTCTCTAGGATCTGAAAATGTAAGATCATTTTATAAATATACCTCATACGTTTTTACATAAGGGTAATTTACTTAAGGATTCTAGTTTTTTAAAAAAAGTTTTAAACATTTATTTATTTTTGAGAGACAGAGCATGAGCAGGGGAGGGGCAGAGAGAGAGGGAGACACAGAATCCGAAGCAAGCTCCAGGCTCTGAGCTGTCAGCACAGAGCCCAACACAGGGCTTGAACTCACAAAACCATGAGATTATGACCTGAGTCGAAGCTGGACTCTTTAACCGACTGAGCTACCCAGGCACTCCTTGGATTCTAGTGTTTGGAACAGAATAACTAATCAAAAGGCAGTTTCATAATGTGAATGAACAAGTTTTCAAGAGCTCTGGGAGCAGCATGCAGACCCTGGATTTAATTATTCCTAGTCAATTTGGAAAGTTAGGAGTAATAGTGCAAAAGTCCGTCCAAATTGAAGCTCTTTCTATGGTTCTATGATTGAAGTTTGGCCTACTACTTTGTCTGCTACTGGTGGTTGAGGGTCTTCAAGTTCAAAAATGTATTCCATTTTTGTACTGTTGTGCTAATGTCAGATCTGCTGGCTGTGTTAGATGCTGCGGAAGCAAAGAGAAATGAACTTAGACCCTGCTTTGAAGGAACTAAAACCAAGTTGGGGTGACAGACCTAAACCTATGCCTTTTCCATCTCAACTATTATAATTTTAAAAGGGCTTTTCTGGGGATGCCTTGTTGGCTCAGTCAGTTGAGTGCCCAATTCTTGATTTTGGCTCAGGTCATGATCCCAGGATTGTGAGACTGAGCTCTGCACTGGACTCTGTACTCAGCATGGATCCTGCTTGGGATTCTCTCCCTCCCTCCCTCTCTCCCTCTCTCTCTCTCTTTCTCTCTCAGTCTCTCTCTTTCCCACTTTGTCTCCCTCTGCTCCCTCTCCTCCTCGTGCACGCTCTTTCTCTTAAAAAAAAAAAAAAAAAGGAGGATGCTTTAAGAAAAAAGGCTTTTCCTAAGTGTCCATCAACAGATGAATGGATCAAGAAGATGTGGTTTATCTATATGATGCAATACTACATGGCAGTGAGAAAGAATGAAATCTGGCCATGTGTAGCAACATGGACGGACCTTGAGGGTGTTATGCTGAGCGAAATAAGTCAGGCAGAGAAGGACAAATATATGTTTGCACGTATAGGAGGATTAGGAGGAACTTGACGGAGGAACAAGGGGGAGAAGAAGGGCGGAAATGGTGGGGGAAAGGGAGAGAGGCAAACCGTGAGAGACTCTTGAATGCTGAGAACAAACTAGGACTG
>NW_027529573.1:3645380-3650956 GCF_008692635.1 Crocuta crocuta
GAATGGATCAAGAAGATGTGGTTTATCTATACCATGGAATACTACATGGCAATGAGAAACAATGAAATCTGGCCATGTGTAGCAACATGGATGGACCTTGAGGGTGTTATGCTGAGCGAAATAAGTCAGGCAGAGAAGGACAAATATATGTTTGCACGTATAGGAGGATTAGGAGGAACTTGACGGAGGAACAAGGGGGAGAAGAAGGGCGGAAATGGTGGGGGAAAGGGAGAGAGGCAAACCGTGAGAGACTCTTGAATGCTGAGAACAAACTAAGGACTGATGGGTGTGGGGGGGCTAGGGGGGAGATGGGCATGGAGGGGGGCACTTGTGGGGATGAGCACTGGGTGTTATATGGAAACCAACCTGACAATAAACTATTTGTTAAAAAAAAAAAAGAAAAAAGGCTTTTCCCACTATTTTACCATGTTAATTTAAATTGACTTAAATCAGTGATTTTAAATTCCCTATATGTTAGTTCCAGTATCTGGGCTGATTCTGTTGATTGCATTGCCTCTTGACAGCGTGTTATGTTTTCTTGCTTCTTTGTGTGTTTCATGTTTTGGTTGAAAGCAAACATCTTTGTGTAGAACAGTTGGCACTGAAGTTACTGTTATTTATGCCTGGAAATGGTCATTCGTCTTTTGCTTGGCCTTTGTTATATTAATTGTGTTAGGTTGCACAGAAGCTGAGTTGAGTTTGGGTTTTGTTGTTGTTATCCGTACCCTCAGTCTACCATGTGTTTCAGATTCATCTAGTGTTTACCTTTACCAGAGACTTTTTCTCAAAGTTTGATCCACCCTCAGCTTCCCTTTGTATGTGCACCTCAGAGAGGGCCTTTTTCCACATTCCTGCCTTTCCCCCAGCAGTGGGTCTGCTATTATTTATTACTCAGTGCCTCCTAACCTGGTACTGGGGGCTGGGGAACCAGTGTTTTCTGTTGTCCTGGTTCAGCCTCAGCCTTAGGCAGGTGCTGAGTTGGGGTCCTCTTAGTGTTCCTGACTCCAGATCTCTCAGAGGTGGAGATGGTCTGGTGCTAGAACATTTCCCTGTCTCTTCCCCTGCCTTACGTGTTTTTTTGATCCCTTCTCCCAGTCAGGTTTTGGCTTTTGTTCTGGGAGGTAGAAGGATTCACATGGGGCTTCAGGCATTCCTTGGAATAGCTGCTGCTCCCCTCTCCTGGGCCTGCACCTCAAAGGAGGCTTTCCTTGGTTTCTTATGTTGCCCCCACACTTTCTCCCCAGCATCCGGTAGGGTCCCTAGAGAAGAAGCTGTGTCGATGCAGGCTTCCCTCATTGTGTGGCTCCCAGCGGTTTTCCGTTCTCATGCTGGCCCACATTTGGCTTTTAGCGGTTAAAAAATTCAGCTGAATTTTTCTATAGGTGTATAGCACCTTGGTATGTGCTCCCGGTAAGCAAGTGTTTGCCTCCTATTTCTCTTTGGAGTCGTCTGTCTTTCCTTAGATTTCAGGGTACTTGGTTGTCCTACAACCTTAGCTTGCTAAGTTATAGTCTCTGGAAAAATTATATTTGTTAATATTTTCCACTTTTTTCTTATTGGAAGAGTGGGGACAACTCTATTTCGAGCATTTTACGTCCTAAATGGAAGCCAGGAATTATTTATGTTTAAAAATTTTTAACTTTGTTTCTATCCTAGCCAAGCTTAAATGATATTTAAAGATAAATTGGTTGTAGTTATTAATGCCAGAAAGTATAGTGCTTCGTTACTGAATTTCATAGCTTTATACATATTTTAAATTATATTATGCTCTTAGTAACATCATGTTTTTATAAGTAGTATTTTTTACTTTAAGTAAAATCACTGATACTTTAGAAATTAAAAAAATTTATTTAATTTAGGAGGACCATTTTACAGTTCACAATTCAAGATCTAAATGGATCTGGGGGCACCTGGGTTGCTCAGTTGGTTAAGTGTCTGACTCTTGATTTTGGCTCAAGTCACGATCTCATGGTTCATGAGATTGAGCCCCAAGTCAGCATAGAGCCTACTTAGGATTCCCTCCCATCTTTCTCTCTCTGCTACTGTTCCATGTGTATGCTCTCTTGCTCTCTCTCAAAATAAATAAATATAAAAAACACAAGATTTGAATAGATCTGAAAGGTCTTTATAAAAAATTCAAATTTTCGTACAAATGCATGCATGTTTAGCATTATTAATTGTAAAATTATCAGTTAAACACATTTAGTTGCTTCTAATTTGTAGTAAGTTGAATGAAAGGTGATGCTTCATTCATTTGTATTATTTATGAAAAATACAGCTATGGTAAATTTTATGTTAAATGTATTTTATTACAATAAAAAAGTTGGAAAAAATACAGCTGCATATTATGTATCAAAAGAATTTTAATCTGACATAGGAAAACATTGGTTTAAGCCCTTACTGTATATGCTTTTAATGTGTCAGGTACTCAGCATTATTAGCTAAATGTTAAGCTCCAAGGACTGATGATAAAAAAGAAGTACCCATGGGGTGCCTGGGTGGCCCAGTTGCTTAAGTTGACTTCGGCTCAAGTCATGATCTCACAGTTTGTAGGTTTGAGCCCCATGTTGGGCTCTGTGCTGATAGTGTGGAGCCTGCTTCCAATTCTGTCTCCCTCTCTCTGCCCCTCCTTCACTCACATCTCTCTCTCTCCCTGTGTCTGTCTCTCAAAAATAAACATTAAAACAAAAAATTATTTTTTGGGTCTCAGGCCCATTCCTTCCTTTCTAGCCTTGTGGCTAGGTCAGACATCCTCTTTAAACTTTTGCTCTCATCTTCTCACGCAAGGTCTTGCCTTCTGCTTTACAGGGAAAATAAAGATCATCAGGTTTTAATTTCATCCATTTCCTGTCATCCCTAAACCCCTTAGTATAAACATGTACACATTCACAGTTACTGGATTTCTATCTTTCCATCTCAGAGGAAGTGATTTTCGTGTTCTCATTCGAGGTTAGTATCTCTTGCCTAGACTCTATTTTTCCCTATCTTCTTCAGAGCCTTGCCCATCAATTACTCTATCACTATCTTCTATCTTTAATCTTTCCACAGATCCATTACTGCTTCAGTCCTGTATTTTTCTCACCATTTCTACTTGATCTTAGAGAATGAAGTTTGGCCTGAAAAAGACTCTAGTTTTATAATCCCAGTCCTACCAGAGTGTCTCTGGGCAAGTCAGCCCTTCTGAGGCTTCATTTCTTAATTTCTGTAAGATGAGGCTTATTACAGGTTTGTTTTGAGGATTAAACAAAGGTAAATGGAGTAATCAATGTGAAGCACCTTTAAAATTCTGGCACACGATAGGTTCTTCATGATGTTTGTTCCCTACTTCCTCTCTCTCTTCCTTCGGAGCCAGACTTCATGAAAGAGTGGTCTGAATTTGCAGTCTCTATTTCCAGTGAAGTTTATAACCCCACTTTTTCACTCTAAATTCTCATTCTGAGATTACCAGAGACCATGTAATTGCCAAATCCAGTGATACTTTTCAGACCTTCAGCATTTTCTTTCCCTTCCCAACCTCTGAAATCATATTCCTAAAAAGCAGCCAGAAAAGTTTCTAAAATGTTAAGCACAACCTTTTAGTAACTCTCCCATCATCTGCAGGATAAAATAAATGGTTTCCGGTAGGAAAAGAAGTATACTTGCTCTAGATTTGTGCTGTCTCTGGTAGGTGACTAGTCCTATGCAGCTATTTAAATTTAAATTCAGTTGCAGTTGAATAAAACATAATAAGTCAGTTCCTCAGTCACACTAGCCACATTTCAAGTGTTCAGTACCCATCTAAATTCAGGATATTTTTTGAAAAAGGGAGACAGATTGGCATTATACCAGAACTAGCAAGGTTGGGCAAGAGGTGATGATGCTTGAGCACTCATGTGGTTAACCTGCAGCGTCAGGATTCTTGGGGAGAAGCTGGAGCTGCCTTGAAGTGAGGAATACTTTATTTTTTTAAGAATGTTTTTATTTATTTTGAGAGAGAGAGCAAGAGCATGCACATGACTTGAGGAGGTGAGAAGGGCAGAGAGAATCCCAAGAAAGCTCTGCACCACCAGCATCGAGCCCAACGCAGGGCTCCAACCCACAAATGGTGATAATCCTGACCTGAGGTAGAATCAGGAGTCAAATGCTCAACTGACTGAACCACCCAGGCGCTCCTGAGGACGAATTTAAAAGATCAGCAGGAGTGATGGTGGTGTCGGAAGGCACAGGAGCTACTTCTGTCATTGTATTGAACTACAAGGAATAAAAGGAATCTCGTTGATTAAATGCTTTTTTACATCAGAGTGAGCATATATCTCAGAAGAAAAAAGTATTTACTTTTATTATTATGATAAATTGAGAGACAGTTTCTTGGGATTTTAACTTTTTGGTAAATGTTACCTCAGACCTGATATTAATCTGTCTGCTTTTTTGACTTATAGAAAAATTTTGCAAGTATAAATGCTTTTGCCAAGCTGAAAGAGATATTTTTGCTCTTATATTGTGTAAATAGTAATCACTAGTGTTTAGATTTATTTTCTGTTCAGCTTATAGTTAAGAATCCTATGACTTTTACTCTCGTCTGTGTAAGTTATTAGCACTGTGATTTTTTTAAAGCTCCTGGATATTAATGTTTTAAGTTCCCAAACTTCCACAAGACAGAGTCCATACTAAAGGAGGCAGCTGTAAAATGCAGATGCTGACAAGCAGAAAAACAAAGAGATTTTCACAAGGAATTGTGGGTATTTAATGTAACTCTTTAGTTCACAGTTCAATAAAACCGTGTTGTTTCTATAGTACTACATTCTGTATTAACCTTCTGCTGTACTGCATAGCCAGTTTTAAGGAAGAAAGATGTGTTACATTTGTCATCCACTTCCTATCCTGCATTTTAACGTTCGATCCTCAGAAGGCAGGCATTCTACTATCCTAGCACAATGTAATCTACTTAAAGTAGTTCTGTCCACATTTATATCTTTTACTCAGTTATTGACGAGGAAACTTCAATTTGTATTTTGTTGTGCTTGTGAAAGTGAAAATGGATCACAGATTGTAAGTGAAGCTGACTTTTTATTTACACTTGCTATATTTTCTCATAAAGTGCTTTTAAAAATGATGTTGTAAGATGAGAATACTGCAGTGCTGTAGAGGAAGAAAGGGAGAAGTGGTTGTACTGTGAGGGTGGATAAAGGGGCAGGCATTGAGATCACTAGGCAACAGGCTGTGAGAAATGTAGCATTTCTCATTTGTGTTGTCATGTAACTATGGAAGAACCACCACATAGCGCCTAACCTGGTATTTCTTTTTAATCAAGTCCAGCTGTTGGTCATGTGACCACACTCCTTCCTTTGGGTATTTACCATGCGTTTTCTCCTTGCTTATGGTATCTTACATGGCTACTTACATATCACCTGGAATGCACTCATGTGCTCTAGGAGCCCCTGTTAAAATTTTCTTTACTTACACTGATTCTTTATGAATCACAAGTAAAATGCTCACCCCAAGTTGCATGTAAAAACTTCAGAACAAAGAATGTGACTTGACCACATAAGTATTCTTTTAAATTTTTTTTTTTTTTTTTTTTTTTTTTTAAATAGATT
>NW_027529573.1:3651218-3667850 GCF_008692635.1 Crocuta crocuta
TTTATGAATAGAGCTCTTGTTTTTAATTTGATGAGCAGGGAACTTTCCAACTCCAACCCTCTCTTTACAATCTGTCTTTAATTTGTAAAAAAGATGCATTCCAATTTTTTAGACATAAAACTTTAATGGACTTTTTTGGATTTGCTAGTTCTCCAGTCACGATGGGTTATCCTGAAATTCAACATATACCATTTCATGGATTTCAATCTCCTTTTCTCATTTGCACATTTACTACTTTGATATTAAAAAATAATTAGATGTCATTTCACTTAGTCCTCCTTAAATAATACATAGTTGCAGCTGTTAGACTGTTTTTATAGAATATTGTTACCAACCAGGTATTCCCTAAAAGAAATATGGAACATTTCAACATCTTGGATCATTTGGTTCATTTTACTTATCCTCGGTGAGACATAATCTGTGTGTATTTTTGGGGCTGCTTCATGTTTAACCATGGAACTTTCTTTTTATATCTTCTTGGTGGCACTAAGAAGCATTTTTCCCTTTGTTTTTTGGGATCTTCTCCCCATCATACCTTAATGTTATAGCAAATATTTTTAAGACAGTCTGAGTCTCAGTACTAGATGCTTGGTCAGTTAATAATGCATTCTTAGCTGAGAAAAATAGGTGGTGATTATAGGCATGAATATTTGCTTATTATTATTATAATAATGCTTTGTTTTAAAAAATGAACCAAATATTATTTTGAGATAAGAACATTGTGTTTGCCAAAACATTCTAAAGAATACACTCTTCCCAAAGTTTACAAATCCTTAACTCTCTTTTACGCCTTATCTCAGGTACTTGAGATGTCACATACATCAGTGTGTTGCTGATGATACATGATCTACTAATATGATTATGCCAGGTGACATGGATATATAGGAAAATAACTATGTGGAGAAAGGAAGAAATGTTCTTGCGGTTATGTCTATAGATAAAATCACTGAATTCTGTTTGTTAGTGGTATCTTGTTCTTGTTGAAATTTCAGATTGGATGCATGTGTTTGATAATTACTCATGATTATTAGTTTCTTTAAATACTTCCAATAGTTATCTAGACCTTTCTCCACTAAATCACAACAAAGTACATATTTATTCTTTGGAATTTCCTGATATTACTTAATTTGTTACCAGATTGCTATTTTGTGACATTCTAGGGTATATTGGTTATCTCAAGGGATGACATAAAACTGTTAAAGTAAAATTTATTATTTATTTTATGTAAATATATTTTTAAAAACTATTTTTGAGTAAGAGCGCTATTGCAAAATCAAACAATGTTAGTATGAGAATACTTGATATAAACAAATGCTAATTTTCATTAGTCCTAGAAGATGCACAGTTGACCCTTGAGCAATACAGAGGTTAGGGGCACTGACACCACCCACCTCAGCCCGGTGCAGTTGGAAATTCCATATAACTTTTCACTCCTCAAAAACTTAACTCCTAATAACTTACTGCTGATTGGAAGCTATACTGATAACATAAACAATTAATTAACATATATTTTGTTTGCTCTTTGTAGTATATAGTATATTCTTACAATAAAGTAAGCTAGAGAAAAGAAAATGTTACTAAGAAAACATAAGTATTTACAGTACTGGGAAAAATTTGCATGTAAGTGGACTCACGCAGTTCAAAACCATGTTGTCCTGGAGTCAACTGTAGTTGGAAACCCCTGGGATTTTAGCTTCCTGAGACAGCCTTTGCTATGCTTTTCAGATGAGATGAAACCCAACGAGCCAGTTGTTTTCCCCTAAAATATCATATTTTATAGATTACTTTAGGAATTAATACCAGATTTAGCAAAGAAAAGCAGGTAAAAATAATTTCAGTTCAATATTCAGTGTGAAGAATATTTTATTATACATCTTGTATAGTGTTCAGTATTACTGATGTTTGGAAAAGATTTTTATAATGTCTTTAGTAAATGCTTAATTAAACATAGTGATATTTGAAATTTGTGTAAAAATGACATTCGTTCTAAGGAGATGGATGAATGCAAGGGACTCTTGTACAAATTGAATATGTCATAAAGGGAATCTCTGTAGAGAGGTACAGAGGTATAATAGTCTCCCATTATCCACAGGGATACATTCCAAGACCCCCGGTGGTTGCCTAAAACTGTGGATAGTAACAAATTCTATATATACTTTTTTCTCCTGTACAAAATTGGTATAGTAAGAGGTTACCAATAACTAATAATAAAATAGAATAATTATAACGTACTGCAGTAAAATTCCTATGAATGTGGTCTCTCAAAATATCTTACTGTACTCTTCATTTTGTGATGATATGAGATGATAAATGCCTATGTGATAAGATGAAGCGAGGTGAATGATGTAGGCATTGTGACTTATTAGGCTACTATGGACCTGATGATGATGTGTTGGAAGGAATAGTATTTGCTCCTGGACCACAGTTGACTGTGGATAACTGAAGTAGTGGAAAGTGAAACCGCTGAAAGGGTTTGTGGTGCAAGATGGCCACAGTTCCTTAAACAAAGAACAGAATTAGGTGGGGGTGAGGGGTAGGGAAAGAACTGAAGGTGGCCAAAAGGTACAAACTTCCATTTATAAGAACAAAGTTCTGGAAATTTAATGCACAACATAGTGACTGTAGTTGACAATACTGTATGGTATATTTGAAGGTTGCTGAGAAAGTAGATCTTCACAGTTCTGTTTATGAGGAAAAAAATGTAACTGTGAGGTGATGGGTATTAGCTAAACTTATTGCGGTAATCATTTTGCAATATGACATACATATCTCAAATATTGTATACCTTAAATCTATATAATATTATATGTCAACTGTATCTCAGTAAAGCTGAGGAAAAAAGTAAAAACATTAACTGAGGAAAAAAAATAAAAAGATGGCATTGTTCTTTAACAAGATTTGGAGAAGAATCACATTGTAAGACGTAGCACTGTAATGAGAAAATTAGGAAGGTACACTTACCCTTCCAACCTATGTAATTACCTATTATTTGGTGGAGAAGGAATATTAAGTCAAAAACTATTTACAGGCTGGACAGAGTATCTGTTCCCTGTGTTTCCTTATTACCCAATATGTATCCTTATTGCTTTTTGTCATACAGTACATTGAAATTAACTGTTTGCCCAGATATATATTTTAAAGATAAAATACAGACAAAGGTAATTAAAAAAAAATAATGAAAAACTTTGAAAACAACCCAAAAGCCTTATGTTGGGTAGATGGTCGTATAAATTGCTCATAAGCTGCTCCCTGTGCGTCTCACTCTCCCAATAGGGTAAACACTGTTCTGGTTTTTGTAAAAAATAATTCTCTTAATACAATATCTAGTGTTGTTTGAGGGAATGTGCTATGTTGGCCTGTCTTCAGGCTGGTGGCAAGTTGGTCACAACAGTTCCAGATGCAAGAACCTCCTGAGGGTGAAGAACTCCGTCTTCCTGTTTCTCCTTTAGGAGTGTGCACATCTTTTCTGGAAGTTCCCAGATGACTTCCCCTTATTTCTCATAGCCTAGAGTTGGGCTTCAAGTCCAGGCATTGGCAAGGGTGATCGGATTTAAGGTGATGAGGATTCAGTGACAATTACTGCTATAGAGTGTTCGAAGTGCCTATATTTTTGTAGTGGGAATAATGGATGCATTCTTAGAGTTTATAAGGTTTAAATAACTGAAAAAACATTGCCTTAATCATCAGGATAAAATAGATATTAATTAAAATATTTATCTGTTTGTATATCTTTGTCCCTGGGCCATTCAGGGTAGGGCAGTGGGCTGTGACTTCTTTGTCATGGTATTCCCAGTGCTTAATCCATGCCTGGTGCATAATAGGTTCTCAGTAGTTGCTGAACTGAATCAAGTATTTAATTAAAGTTAAAAAGAAACAAGCAATAAAGTAAAATTTTATTACTTTTAGGTACATTTCACATTATGAACCACATTGTATTTAAATGCTAATATGTGAAATAATTAATGAAAAAGTTATTCATACTAGGCTTACATTAATTGCAATGCATTTTTCTCTATTTTTATTGTTGCTCTTTTTTATAGGATTAATTGTTCCTTATTTTTTTATGAAACATTATGTAACTATACGTAAAATGTGGTACGTGTACCTTTAGAAATAATTATAAAGTGAACAGTTCTATGACCATCTCCAAAAAGAAATAGAACATTAACAGTAACTAACATACTACTCATAAGCTGCTCCCTGTGCGTTTCACTCTCCCAATAGGGTAAACACTGTTCTGGTTTTTGTAAAAAAATAATCCTCTTAATACAATATCTAGTGTTGTTTGTTCTTGAAATTTTTTATAAATGGAATGATCTTTTAAGTATTCTTCTGTGACCTGTTTCTTTAGGTCATTGCCATGTTTTCATATTCATCCATTTTGATGAATATAACCAGTGCTTGTTTATTTTTACCTCTTTATTTTCCATTGGCATAAACATACTACAGTTTATGTATTTCACTATTTGTACTGTTTCCAAGTTTTCCCTATTATGAACATTCTGAATATTGCTATGAACAATTCTTTATGAGAGAATTACAGTTAAATTGCTGGTTTGCAGAACACACACATTTTCACCTTGAATACATAATGCAAAATTGGTTTTCAAAGTTTTGTTCTAATGTACCCTGCCACCAATAGGATAAATTTGAGTGTTGTTATTGCGCCATATTCTTGCCAATACTTGGCTAACACAGTTTAAATTATTTGCCAATTGGATAAGTTGCAATGCACTTTTAACTACTTAAATAACTAAAACTTATGGCTGATTCTTGATTTGAAAGCATAGCAAATTAATCTCTAATTTCTAAACATATTCTCAAAAAGAATATATCTTTTCTGAATTATTATAAATTCTGAATTTGTGGTATCTAAATTGCTAAGGGACCATAATAGAGAATTTGCATAATTTCATGTTAAATTCATTTATCCAAATTATTTCCCTGAATTAAAATAGATATCCAGGGCTCTAGTTATGATACAGAAATTTGAGTTAGGTAGAAGAGGTGGTGCCAAAGATTTACTCTGCATAGTTTTATTTTGCTTAATCTGGCTAATGTCCAAAATTGTGTGTAGCCTCATATACTTTGCTTTGGGTAATAGACATAAACATATTTTTATGAGCATAGACCTATTCAGGACATATGCTTTCCTCAAATGTTCATGCATATCATAATTATGTATGTTGTACTTTATTTTAAAGTTTATTTATTTTGAGAAAGCGAGAGAGAGAGTGAGTGAGCACGAGCAGGCAAGGGGCAGAGAGAGAAGTTGAGAGAATCCCAAACAGGCTCTGTGCTGACAGTGGATACCACCCAGGTGCCCCATGTATGTTGTACTTTAAAGATCAAATTAAGAGTAGTCTAAATCTTACCTATATAGACAGAAAAAAAGTTCCAGCTTTAAAATTTCCTGATGAGTTTTTTAAATTTAATTTTTGTTCTTATCAAAGTTACATTATCTTTGTTATTTATTTATTTATTTATTTTATTTTATTTTTTTTAAATTTTTAATGTTTTATTTATTTCTAGGAGAGAGAGAGAGAGAGAGAGAGACAGCGTGAGCAGGGGAAGGTCAGAGAGAGAGGGAGTCACAGACTGATGCAGGCTCCAGGCTCTGAGCTGGCAGTCAGCACAGAGCCCGACGCGGGGCTCGAACCCACGAACTGCGAGATCATGACCTAAGCGAAAGTTGGACGCTTAACCGACTAAGCCACCCAGGCGCCCCTGTTATTTATATTTTAAAGTTTATTTTTGAGACAGAGCAAAAGAGTGTGCAAACAGGAAGGGGGCAGTGAGAGAGAGAGACAGACAGAGAGAGAGAGAGAGAGAGAGAGAATCCTAAGCAGGCTCCATGCTGTCAGCACAGAACCCCATGTGGGGCTCAAATTCACGAACCATGAGGTCATGACCTGAGCTGATATATAGAGTCGGATGCTTAACCGACTGAGCCATCCAGATGCCCCCATATAACTCTTTCAAAGGCCTGAGGAACTCTGCACTTCCCTGCAGTGTCCTGCCTCTCCTTACCCTCCCTGGACCATCTAGCTTCCTGCTCTTTAAAGGCGACAAAGTTCCAGGGCGCCTGGGTGGCTTAGTTGGTTAAGCGTCCGACTTTCGCTTAGGTCATGATCTCGTGGTTCATGGGTTTGAGCCCCGCGTCGGGCTCTGTGCTGACTGCCAGCTCAGAGCCTGGAGCCTGTTTCAGAGTCTGTGACTCCCTCTCTCTCTGACCCTCCCCAGCTCACACTGTCTCTCTCTCTCTCTCTCTCTTCTAGAAATAAATAAAACATTAAAAAAAAATTTTTTAAGGCAACAAAGTTCCACTCTTAGCAGTTTGTTTCATACTTTACTTTACCTCCCATATGCTTTTGCTTTTACCTTTTCTTTTTTAAAGAGAAAGAGAGTGTACTGTAAGGGAGAGGCAGAGGAAGAGGGAGAGAGAGAAAATCTGAAGCAGGCTCTGCACCCACTGTGGAGCCCTACATGGGGCTCCAAGAGTCTGATGTTTAAACGACTGAGCCACCCAGGGCCCCTACATTTTCTTTCCGTTTTGGTTGCAGTTAATATCTATAACGAAATTTACTCTTCTAACCATTTTTAAGTGTACAGTTCAGTGACCTTAAGTACATTCACATTGCCACACAGCCATCACCACTTTTGTTGTGAATTCTTAAAATGTTATCTATTGTCCCACATGAAAGATGAGGATTCAACTCTTTTCTCCCTCTGTCTCATATGTGCCCACTTCCTATACTCCCATTCTCCCAATGTAATTATGTCCAAATTTTGTAGGGATTAGAATTGATTATTTGTATTGGTATTACTCTGAACAGGTAATTCATAGCTGAATCATTTGGGATGCTGTGATTACTTTTCCTTTCTTATAGAACTTTCTCGAGTCGATGATAATTGTCCCTCAGTTTTTTCTATGTCTGTATTACTAATCCATTACCAAACTATCCTCTAATTGTCTAAATCTCCTCTCGCTGCATTTCAGACACACTGTGTGTTCCGTCAACTTCATCTTCTGGGGGATGGCTTTGCTGACTGGTTTCGGTTAGGACCAGTTGCTCTTTCCCTGAATGTGCAGTTGTCACTTTCGGATCTCCCTTCTTCATCCCTCTGAAAATTCCCTTTGCTTGTAACTTGTGTTAAATATGACATTGATTCCATATCTTCTTCATTTGTCATTCATTCCCTCCTTTTGATGGTGTACTTTATTCAGTAGTTTCCTGAGAATGAGTGGATGGGAGGTAAATTGGCTGAGACACTGCAGGTTTGAAGAATTATCTGTTTCTTTTGCCTTACACTTAGTATTTTGACTGCTTATAGAATTCTAGGTTAGAAGTTATTTCCCCTCAGGTTTTGCTTGTCTTCTGCCTCAGTTGCTGTTCTTTAAACTTTTTCAATCTGAAGACCTTCTGAATCCTTATCTTTGAAACCTGTTTATTCCATACGGGAGTTTTAAAGTGTTTTCTTTTTATTTATAGTATTATGAATTTTTTTTTTTAATTTTGGAGAGAGAGCAAGAGCATGTGAATGAGGGAGAGGAGCAGAGAGACACAGAGAAAGAATCTTAAGCAGGCTCCACACCCAGTGTAGACCCTGACATGGGACTTGATCCCACAACACTGGGATCATGACCTGAGCCAAAATCAAGAGTCAGCTGCCTAACCAACTGAGCCACCTGTTTTTTTTTTTTTATTATTGATTTACACCTTAAAAAATTTTTTTTTTTTTACATTTTCTTTCTGGCACTTTTCTTTTACAGATATTGTACTTCTTAGACTCTAGTTTTACTGTCTTTTCTATTTCCATGATTTTTGTCTTTTTGCTCTGCTTTGTAGGATATTCTAAGAACTTTTCCTTTTCCTTTTTTTTTTTTTAAACCACCTTGTCTTGTTTCATGGAGTAGTGTCTTACCTGAGGATATTTATGATAGTAATTTGAATCTTGATTTGTTTTTGTGAAATGGAAACAAAAGAAAAGGAAATAAAAAGGAAAATGAAATAAAAATTACTAAACGTTGTTAGCAAGTTTGAAAATTTTGCATTTAACTCAATTCCTCAAAGAAAATATAGCTTCTTTATTTTTTGTAATGACTCTAATCTTCCTTACAGCCTCTCATGCAGTTGGGTAATATTAGGCAGGGGGACAGAGTATTTGAACTTGCTCATTAATGTCACTTTCATTAGCTAATTCAACTTCTTTTTTTTTTTTTTTTAAATGTTTTATTTATTTCTAGGAGACAGAGAGAGAGACAGCATGAGCAGGGGAGGGTCAGAGAGAGAGGGAGTCACAGACTGAAACAGGCTCCAGGCTCTGAGCTGGCAGTCAGCACAGAGCCCAACGCGGGGCTCGAACCCACAAACCGTGAGATCATGACCTAAGCGAAAGTCGGACGCTTAACCGACTAAGCCACCCAGGCGCCCCATAATTCAACTTCTCTTAGGTTGAGATAATCTTTCAGATTATTCCCACTTCTTGCCCCTGCTGTACTTCAAGATGCTGTTTAAGTGCTGTGCGGTGGTTCAGGTGATTTTGTGAAGGTGGTAGAAGAGTACCTTAAAAATCTGTACTGGTCATTGGTCTTCATTGGTATCCATTGTGGGTAGCTTCTCTAATCTTGTCTTGGACTTACTTGACTGCTTAGATCCTTTGGTATTGGTATGTCCAGAGCTTATGGAACTTCTGGGTCCTCCTTATATATATAGGTCATAGGAGCCAGGAGTATTGCCTTAAGCTCACTTACTTACTTCTTTCCTCTGCTAAGGTTCTCTTGTTCCCTCTTCCAGACCATATTGCCCCAGGATCATCCGGCATGATGGTTTCATGTGGGGAGGTAGGCAAAAGCCTTCTGCTATGTTCGATTTTTCCCTTGTTTACATACTAGGCATAGAAGGAGTGGGCTTTCTCTTTCCTTCTAATGTTTGGAAGGTCCTTTATTTCATTGCTCTTTCTTTTCTGAAGTGTAGTATTTGTCCTACTCCCTTGACTGGAGCTACAATGGCAGATGGGGTTTAGGGAGAGAAATTTGCCCATAAGGGAGAATCCAAAAATATTATCCCAATTATATTAATTAATCATTTCATTATATAGCAGGAAAAATTTTGTCATCTCCTTGTAACATGATTTCAGCACTTCTGAATTTTTTTATCTGTAATAGTAAATATACTTTTCCAACTCTGAATCAGTCATTCTCAGTCATGATTTGTGAGATGTATTCTCAAAACTGAATTTGAAATTAGTAAGCAGTTAGTAAGAGCTATTTTTATATTTTTATGGCATTTCCAGAAGTTGGCTGGGATGTGCAGATTCCATTTTAGCTGCTTTTCATTTGGGAACTCTTGGATCAGATCCAGTTATTTGAAAGATGGATTATATGAATATATGTGTTTTAAGAGTATATCAAAATGTGTAATCAAGGAATCCCTTTTGATAGTGTTACCAGTGACTCCAAGCACCATTATCTTATTAAATTCTACCAGGTATCATAAAATGTCCTTTTTGGTACGTTTGGAGCAATGTAAGTTTTTGTCGATATTTTGGTAAATTAAAATCATTCTTAATTTTCTTTTTCTAGAGACAGAGCACAGGCCTGTATTACCCAGGTATATTGTTTCTCTTGTCTTCTCAGCTGAAGTGAGTGATAGTTGCTCTCTGCTGTGGATTGTTAAGTTGTCAGCCTCCAGAACTGTACTATATATGGATGAGCCTCGCTGAGTGTAGCAGGGATTTTCACCTTTGGTGGGGGTGGGTCACATTTCTCTTTGAGTGTCTAATGAAGGCTATTGATCACTTCCCTTCCCGTACCTTCACCCCAGAATAGTACATAAACACATTTGTTTCCACTTTACTGTTTCACATTGGAATAAATATAATTTGTAGACCAGCGAGTAGTTCTCAAGATTGATGGCAGAGGTGGGGCAAGGTGAGATGAGCATGAGGAGAGAGGGATCAGAATGATTTGAAATATTTTGAAATTTATATACATTCTCTTATTTTCTTTGAAGTATTCTTATATTCCTTGAAGTATGACTAGCTCTTTGAAAATTCACTGCTAGAGTGAGCCACTTTCTTTATGCTTTGTGTAGTGTTGTTCAGATGCTTAGAGCACTGGGGTGGAAACCGTATGGAAAGACTATCTCAGACAAAAAGTAAACAATTGTCTATAAAGCATTATGGCCATATCATTTTAATGTAAAAACTAAAAACTTAGAGGTTACTTCCTTAAAAAATTAAAGTAAAACCAAATTTGGCAAATAAAAGAATTAAGTCTGAATAGACCATTAAATCTATTTTGTGGAGTACCCCCTGAAGTGGCCTCTTGTAAGTTCTTTGACATTAATTTGGCTTCAGCCTTAGAGGTGCACCTTGGCTGGCTCAGTTGGTAGGGTATGTGACTCTTGATCACAGGGCTGTGAGTTCAAGCCCCACACTGGGGCATGGGGCTTACTGAATGAATGAATGAATGAATGAATGAATGAATGAATAAAAATAAAAACACTGCATCTGATTTCAACCTTAGAGTTTAAAAAATTATTTCAAAAATTTTACACTTAAAGGAGGTGAAATTGACATTAAATAGAAGTAATCATTTTAAAGTAATCCATTCAGTGGGATTTAGTACGTTTGAAATATTGTGCATCTACCAGCTCTCTTTAGTTTTTCCAAAACATTTTCATCACCCCAATAGGAAACACCATACCTACACAGTTAACTGTTCCCTATATCTCCTTCCTTGGACCCCTGTCAGCCATCAATCTGCATCCTGACAATGGATTTACCTATTAATGGAAATTTCACATAGATAGAATCATACAATATGTGATCTTTTGTGTGTGGTTTCTTTCACTTAGCATAATGTTTTTGAGATTCACCTACTTTGTTGCATTTATCAGTACCACATTCCTTTTTGTTCCTGGATATGGTTTCATTGTATGTATACCTTATAATTTGTTTATTTTTCCATTGACAGACTTTTGAGCTAGTTACACCTTATTGTGAGTATTGCTGCTATGAACTTGTGTGTACATGCATTTGTTTGGATACTGTTTTCACTTTTTTTTTTTTTAAAGTAGAGTCTGTGCCCAGTGTGGGGCTTGAACTCACATGTTCTACCAACTGAGCCAGCCAGGTGTCCGTTTTCATTTTTTTTTAAAGTATGTATCTAGACATGGAATTGCTGGGTAGAAGAAGAAAACTATCATTTCTTTTTACACTTACACTTTTATACTACCTCTGACACCAAATGTATGAATTCTTCACAGCAAGCAGTTTTCCTATTCCTTGTGGACACCAACTGAATCTCCTACAGTTTAGTTGAGTTCTGACCCTAACTACCTGGTGTTGACATAGATTCCACAAGTTAAGGGTTCAGTCCCATAAGACTGCTCCCCCACTTCAGATATTAATTGCAAGTTCTAGGTTTTCACTTGAACTTTTGACCAAATGGCTATAAATTGGGGATTCTCACAAACCCCTCCTTGGGTTTGGTAATTTGCTGGAACAGTTCACAGAACTCAGGAAAGTGCTTTACTTACTACTACTCCTTTATTAGATATAACTCAGGAACAGCCATTGGAACAGCATAGGGCAAAGTCATTGGGAAGGGGCGTGGAGCTTCCATGGCCTGAGCGTGCCCCTCTCCCAGTACCTCAGTGTGTTCACCAACCCTGAAGCTCTCTGAACTCCTTCAGTTAAGGTTTTTTATGGAGGCTGAATTATGTAGACATGATTGATTAAGACACTGGCCATTCATTGGTGATCGAAGTCAGTCTTCAGCGCTTCTAGTCCCAGGGTTGGGGGTGGAGCTGAAAGTTCCAATCTTCAAATCACTTGGTTGGTTTTGTGGCAAGTGATCCCCATCCTCCGAGTCACCTCATTAGCACAAATTCAGGTATAGATGAAAGGGGCTTATTACGGATAACAAAAGACCCTGCTCTCACTCCTGTCATGCAGGAAATTCCAAGAGTTCTGGGAGCTCTGTGCCAGACACTGAGGATGAAGACCAAATATGTATTTCTTCTATCACAACATCACATGGGTCATGTAGTAATTCTATGTGTAACTTTTAGAGAAACTGCGAAACTGTTTTCCACAGCAGTTGGACTATTTTACATTCCTGCTAGCAGTTTATAAGGGTCCCAATTTCCTTACAGCCTCACTAGCACTTGTTATTTCCATTTTTTTAAAATTATAGCTATCCTAGTGAACGTGAATTGGTACGTCCCTGTGGTTCTCATTTGGATTTCCCTAATGATTAATGATGTTGAGCATCTTTTCATGTGCTTATTAGTTGTTTGTATATCTTCTTTGCATCAATGTTTGGTTTTGATGGTAAGAATTGTTAAGCACCTTGATTTACAAGGTGTATATAGTAGTAGCAAAGCAAATCATTTCAACTCATACTTGCTTTGACAGGAAGTACTTGGCCTCATATCACGGAATCCCAGATATTTTCAAGACTTGATTTATATATATATTGTTTGCTCTGCCCTTTAGCAGGGTCACAGCATCACTGACATTGTCATTAGTAAGAAATGGATAACAAATATACATTTCCCATTTAAGTCTTTGAGCAAAAGGATTCTTTTAAAATATTTCTATAGGTTTCTATAATTTTTTATTGACTTTTTTGTCATTAATAGGTGTTTATTTTTTTTTAAAAATTAGAGTGAGCAAGTGGGGGAGAGGGGCAGCAGGCAAGAGAGAGGACAGAGAGAGACAGAGAGAGAGAGAATCTTTAAGCAAGCTCCATGCTCAGTGCGGAGCCTGATGCAGGTTTCAATCCCATGCCCTGGGATCATAACCTGAGACGAAATCCAGAGTTAGACACTCAACCAACTGAGCCACCCGGGTGCCCCAGTAGGTGTTCATTTTATTTTTATTATTAAAGTCTAGTTGACATATAATGTTATACTATTTCTTTTCTTGAAACACTTTAACAGCCTTCCTCTGATAGAGTGACTGGCTTTAATGTCAGAAGACTTCTTTTGGGCTTTTGGCAATCTTTGACACTAAGCTTGGTATGCTGGTTGGTCAGCTGTTGTTTCTTTCTTCTTTTTTTTAAAAATGTTTTTATTTAGTTTTGAGAGAGAGATAGAGACAGCATGAACAGGGAAGGGTCAGAGAACGAGGGAGTCACAGAATCTGAAGACAGGCTCTAGGCTCTGAGTTAGCTGTCAGCACAGAGCCCGATGCGGCACTCGAACCCACGAACTGTGAGATCATGACCTGAACTGAAGTCGGACGCTTATCCATCTGAGCCCCAACTATTGTTTCTTAAGCTCCAAACCTACTCTTTTTATATACTGTGATCTTGGGATTGGGACTCAGCAAAGTACTTTTTTTCTTTTTTGCCAGCTGTTCCCTTCTTCCAGTGCAAGGTACTAAAAGGAGAGTGGAAGTTAGGAAGTAGGAGAATTTATATGCTCATTCTTGTTTGCTTGCATTTTTCACTGTCACTCTAACAGTGATTTACCCTGGCAGTGGCAATTGGTTTGAGTCTCTGGTTTTTACACCATCCTTGAAACCAACTTTATCTTGATCTTTCAGAGATACTAGCATCATTAAATCTTCATTACAGTGTCCCTCAAACTCCTCTTTACATGTCATAAATGTAAAATAACTAATTTTACTCAAACATGTATACTTCTATATCTATAATGAAGATACAAATAAAAAGTAGTTGTTCCTATAGCTGTCTTCTATGAAGTCATTTTTAATTAATTTGAATAAAGGTGGCTATATTTCTTATTCTCTTCTGCACATATTATATGATTCAGTTTTCCATTATAAGTTTTTTGCCTTAGAGAGAGAGAGCGCATGTGTGCATGAACAGGGGCGAGGGCAAAGGGAGAGAGAGAGAATCTTAAGCAGACTGTATGCTCAGCACAGAACCTGATGTGGGTCTTGATCCCACAACTTTGGGATCACGACCTGAGCTGAAATCAAGAGTTAAACACTCAACCGACTAAGCCACCCAAGTGCCCTGCCTCATTATTTATTTTTACTAAAAGTACTTAATTACTATGCTTAGTCAGTATTTTAAAGGTGGTCTAAGTATTTCACCCTTTTGTGTGAGTGTACATTTTAATGATTCATTCTGATATTCCATAAATATTTGAGTATCCCACATGTGCCAGATACTGTGTTTGATATTAGAGATATAATGATACACAATTCAGACATGATTTCAAGGAATCACTTATTTTGACAGGGCATATAACTATTGAGTAATTACAAAGCTAATACTTCCTGATAGGGAGAAAACAGGATAGTATTAGATCACATGGCAGGATTAAGCATGGGTCACCTAGCTGGGTGATTTCAGGGACAGCATCTCTTCAGTGATATTTAAGATGAGACTTAAACAATGATTAGAGATTAGCTGAATGTGAGAGAGAGAGGATATGGAAGAGCATTCCAGGCTCAGCATTGAGAGAGTGGTTCCAGATGAGACAGGAGCCATATCACAGGGTTTTCATAATTTATGTTACATAGATCAGAGTTTCTCTAAAAACCAATGGAAACTATTGAGGGTTTTTTTCTAGCATAGGAATGACATTATATTCATTAGTTACACAGAGCATATCAGATGCTATTCTAAGCCTGGGAATACAGAGGTAACATGGCAAGGTTCCTGCCTCCTGGAGTTTGCATTCTTTTGCGGGCAACAGATGGACAAATATACAGTATAATTTCAGAATCATCTTGATGCTATAGAAGAAACCAAGTAGGGTAAGGAGATAGAAAATGAAGGAGAGGAAGTAATTTTAGGTAGAGTGATCAGGGAAGTTCACCCTGAGGAGGTCATCCAAGAAGATTTATCTGAGTAGACATTTGAGCAGACACCTGAATGAAGTAAGGAAGTGAGTCCTATGAAGATCTGTGGAAAGACTTCCAGGAAGAGAACACAGATAGTAAAAAGTATCTAGGTGGGAATGAGCTTCATATGTTGGAGGAATTACAAGAAGCTTATGAGTGAGAAGACAGGTATGGAATGAGGTGAGAGAGATAGGTGCAGCCCAAGTCCTTGCTTAATAAGACCCTGTAAACCATAATAAGTTGGATTATATTTTAAATATGAATGAGAACAATTGGAAAGTTTTGAGGGGAGCAATGTGATTTAAGTTTTGGAAAGATCACTTTTGCTTCTCATAGAGGATAGAGTATAAAGGGATGAGGCTAGAAGGCCAGTTAGGAGACTTGTTGCCACAATCTAGGAAGAAAATAATGATGATTTGGACCAGGGTGTTAGCTGTTGAAGTGGTGAGAATAGTTGGATTTAGGATATATTCGGCAGATAGTCAATAAGATTTACTATTGCTAGAATCAATAGGAATTTGAATGCAGATTATAAGAGAAAGAGAGGATGACTGATAGGTTCCTGACCTGTGAACTGGGTGAGTGCTGATGCCACTTCTGAGATGGGAAAGATTGAAGGAAAAGTAGATATTTTTTGGAAGGGAGTGGTACAAAACCCAGAGTTCTCTTCTGTTCTGTTTAAAAATTGGTTTAATTTTTAAAAATTCTGTTTAAATTTGAGATTCCTCTTAGGTATCCAAGTGGCAATGACAAGTAGGCATTTTGGCCCATGGAAGAGAATCAGTGCTTAGGCTATAAATTTGGCAATCATTAGCACAAGATGGTAATTGAAGTTATGATAAAACTTGACGAGATCCTTAGAAAAAAAAATATCTACAGAAGAGAGAAGACCCCTATGGCACCTTGACATTTAAGATTTGGGAATAGATGGGCAGATGAGCAAAGGAGCCTGAGGAAGAGCAGCCAATGTAGTAAGAGAAAAAACTGGAGAATATGATATCCTGGAAGTTAAGTGAAAGAGGGTCTGATCTATTACGTCAGTTATTAAGCCATGTTCTGAAGAAAGGCCACTTTGATACAGTATGGATGACGGACTACAGAAAGGCAAGATTAGAATTAGGGAAATAGAATGTTGTTGCAGCTACACAGAAGAGAATTGACAAATAGCTCCTTATTCTAGGGCATTGGCATTTGGGATTGAACTTTAAAAACCAAAGTATTTAGGGGCACCTGGCTGACTTAGTTGGTAGAGCTTGTGACCTTTGATCTTATAGGTTGTGATTTGAGCCCCATGTTGGGTGTAGAGATTACTTAAAAAAAACTTGGGGCACCTGGGTGGCTCAGTCAGTTAAGGGTCGGACTTTGGCTCAGGTCATGATTTCACAGTTCCTGAATTCGAACACCACATCAGGCTCTGCACTGACATCTCCGAGCCTGGAGCCTGCTTCAGATTCTGTGTCTTCCCTCCTCTCTGTCCCTCCCCGACTTGTGTGTGTGCTCTCTCTCAAAAATAAATAAACATTAAAAAAAATTTAAAAAAACCTTAAAAACACAATTATTTAAACAAGCAAACAAAAAACTAAAGTTACTGCAGCTGGAGTATTTTTTGATACATTAGAGGCTGAGGTTTTAGTATTATTTGAGCTGGTGAAGATTACACACGTTTTACTGAATCAAACTACAGTTGGCCCTTGAGCAACATGGGTGTTGGGGCACTGACCTCTCCCTGCAACCCTGTGCAGTTGAAAATTCATATAAAATTCATGTATAATTTTTGACTCCCCCCCCCCCCCACACAAT
>NW_027529573.1:3667912-3675412 GCF_008692635.1 Crocuta crocuta
CCCAACACTAAAATCTAATAGTCTTCTGTTGACTGGAAGTCTTACTGATAACATAAACAGTTGACTAACACATATTTTGTATGTTATATGTATTATATACTATATTCTTATGATAAGGTAAGTTAGAGAAAATGATTATTAAGAAAATTATAAGGTAGAGAAAATACATTTATAGTGCTGTACAGTATTGAAAAAATTTATGTATAAGTGGACCCATGTGGTTGAAACATGTGTTCAAGGGCAACTGTATTTAATGACAGTTTAACCAATATTTTGGATTAGGGCATATCAATTAATCTTTGCAGCAAAAGTATTCCTAAGCATGTGGATTAGGTAAAGATTGCTATTGGCATTATCAGCTCATGTAAACCATTTTTTAAGCAGTCAATTTTGATTAGGCCCTTTACATAACAACTCTTTTTAGGTTCACTATGCAATTGGAAATAAAGAAACTGAAATTCTTCAGAGAATTCTGTTATTCAGACTTGGCAGTATTTCTGACATGCTGTGTCCTCATTACATGTTAATGTCTACATTAATGAAATCCACATTAATGAGGTGCTATATGATTAAAATACTGCAATATTTTTGGGTTTTGGTGATAATCTACATCTTACTATACAGATGAACTTAAATGATGAATTGCTTATGATCAATATTAAAATGAGTCCATGGTAGTTTCTCTGGAATTATTTATCTGGTAAAAGATGAATGGATAAGAAAAGGACTTGAGAACTTTCACTTCTGAAAGAATACAAGTTGGGTTAGAGGGATCTTTGACTACAAGCCATTGGATAATGCATTTGCTGACCTTATAGAAATTAAGGGAAATCTGAATATCTTTCAAATGCAAAGCAAAACAAAACAACAAAAACAGCACCTCAACTAAAAACTGTGAACTGAAACAAGAACAGTAAAGGATAAACATACATGAAATGTTACCCTGCAAGTAAATCCCCATATCAGTCCAAGCTTTGGGCTAATAACAAAGTAAGAAAGCTGAATGTGAGAGTCCAGCTTTAAGCCAAGGACCATAGAAGGGAGCTAATGTGAGATTGATAGAGCCTCATGGTTCCTTGCAGAAGCAAATACAAATTCTCTATGAAAGAAAACATTCTTGGGGCGCCTGGGTGGCTTAGTCGGTTAAGCGTCCCACTTTCGCTTAGGTCATGATCTCGCGGTTCGTGGGTTCGAGCCCCGCGTTGGGCTTTGTGCTGACTGCCAGCTCAGAGCCTGGAGCCTGTTTCAGTCTGTGACTCCCTCTCTCTCTGACCCTCCCCTGCTCACGCTGTCTCTCTCTCTCTCCTAGAAATAAATAAAAAATAAAACCTTTAAAAAAAAAAAAGAAAGAAAACGTTCTTGAGTTGCCCCCCTAGGATTCTCTCAGGTTAAGATCAAGTATATATGAAGGTCACAATTGAAGATCACCAACCATGAAAGGAAAACATTATTGTTCAGGAGTTTGCTGAAAATACAACAGATTTAGACCCCTGAGGGCTTCACATATTGGAAGGGGCAGGTATAGAATATTAAATAGCTATACATAAAATATGTAAAGAAAAGAGATTATCAAATGTGGGCAGGGAAAAAATCAGTTGGAATATCTAGAAATGAAAAATGTTGGATTAAAAACTTCAGTGGGTTGGTTAAACAGCAACTTAGACACAGCTAAAGAGAGAACTAATGAACTGGCAGATGGATTTGAAGAAATCACAGAATGCAGCACAGAGGCAGAAAAATGGAATATATGATAGCTTAAGAGAAATGGAATAAAAAAGTCTAATATAGGTCTAATCAGAATTCCAGAAGGGGAGACTAGAAAACACAAGAGAGAGAATATCTGAAGAGTTAATGGATGAGAATTTTCAAGAATTGTTGACTTGAAAATATAGTTATAGGAAACACAATATATACAAAGCAGAATAAATAAAAATAAATGCATACCAAATACACAGTAGGTAAAAACTGTATCTCGTAGGCAGCTTCCAAGATGGTCCACAATAATTCTTTCCTTTTGGTATCAGTCACACTCTTATGTAGTTCTCTCCCACACTTAGTAGGGCTGACCTTCAAAATAAATAGGATATTGTGCAAATGAAGAAGTATGACTTCTAAAGGCTAGATCATGAAAGAAATTGTGGCTTCTACCTTGCCCATTCTTGGATCACTCATTCTGCATGAAGCCAGCCACCATATCATGAAGATACCCAAACAGCCCATGGAAAGGCTCAAATGGGGAAGGGTTGGGCCTCCTGCCAATAATTAATCAATTTGTGAGGCATACAAGTGAGCTTCTTTGGCAGTGGATCTTCCAGCCCTGTCAAGCCTTCAGATGATTGTTTTTTAACTGGAAATTTCTAAGATTACTGTATATTGTATCAGATTTACATCAGTGAAAGGCAGGTTGTGAGATGTTAGAGTGAACAGTTTTACCATTTCCTTCCACTTAGGTAGCATAAATATCCAGATCTCCCTACATTTCACCAGTGGCTCAGGCAGCCATTACATTCTATATTAGCAGAATATGGTTCTAATTGTCCAATAAAAAGGTAGAATATCTGATCTATTTTAAGTGAATGACTACTGGATACACCCCAGGGTTATCCTTTGAAATAACTCAAAATAGCTCCATTGGGATTGTTCTGTTAGTCTTTTATTTTTATTTTTTTAGTGATGGGAATGGTAGGTGAACTTCTGTCAAGACTCATCAAATGCTTTGCTGAAGTGCAAATCCATTACATCATTCCATTGATGTCATTATATAATAAAATAGAACTTATGGAACATGAGTACCTTTTAATGTTTCATTCTCTTTTTATAATATTTTATAGAGCAAAATAATTTTAGAGACCATTTTTTATGTTAGCTTTGCCACCATGAAAATGGGAAAGGTGCACTCCTAATAGAAGCAGGGCATGGAAGCTTGATTAATCAATCATTAGTGATGTTGGTTACAGGGAAAATACATTGCACTTACAGTTGATTCCAGGACACTAAGTTATTTGAATAGGTGTATAGAAATCATGTGATTGATGAAATGACTAAAACCATCTTGTCTTTAAAAAATTATAGTTTGAATAAAGAATAATGAAACCAGGGGTGCCTGGGTGGCTTCATCGGTTAAGCATCCGACTTTCGCTTAGGTCATGATCTTGCTGTCCGTGGGTTCGAGACCCGTGTTGGGCTGTGTGCTGACTGCCAGCTCAGAGCCTGGAGCCTGTTTCAGAGTCTGTGACTCCCTCTCTCTCTGACCCTCCCCTGCTCATGCTGTCTCTCTCTCTCTCCTAGAAATAAATAAAACATTAAAAAATTAAAAAAAAAAAGAATAATGAAACCATACTAATATAGATAAACCTTACTGACTTTTTATACTTTTGAGGGGAAATGAGGTCTTAAGCTGCTTTGACTAAATTTCAAAAGGAATTGTAGTCATAATTCTGGCATTGTGACTCTCTGGTCCTAAGAAATCCTTTAAAAGAATTTACTGTCTACTCCTGTAAAATGTCAATAATATCATTTACCTCTTTTTTTCAGGAATATAGTGAAGAGTCGCTCTTTATAAATGGAAAAATGTTATCCGTTAAATTGTTATATCTCATCACTAGAAAATATCTTTTCACTAAGCAACAATAGAGAAGATGGTTATCCTTGGTCTTGAGAATTTATCACACAATTCTCAACACCTAAAATATTTGGGAAATTAAAGTACAGATCTTATCTGTGAGAAAATCTAACTTCGGCTTATGAGATGTAGAATGTGGAGATTTGGTGTATGATATTATTTGTGTCATGTTTTATAAAATTGGTGGTTTCTGATCTTTAGATTGAAGAGAAAGGTTAAAGGCCATGATTTCTACAGTTATTTTTTCTCTTCCTGTTAGCAAATCAAGCACAGCTTTTGTTTTGTAAATGTGTCAGCTGTAATAAGCCTATAACATAGCTCTTCATTTGAACAGGTATCAGAACTACAAGACAAAATTGTGTATTTTTAGATTTAGTGATGTTTTTGTTCATTGGCAAATATTTGATTACTTATTAACATTCCAGGCTTTGTGATAAAGGCAAAATAAGTAGGATACACTTGAATATAAAAAGGGTAGACTCTAAATCCTTGGATAATAGGGCTGTTTGTTTTTATTTTTGTATTCCTCGTACCTAGCAGAGGTCCCAGCAACAGTAAGCATTTACTGAAAGGTAGTTGAATGAATGGGAAAGACTTGATGGTTGCCCTCAGGAAGTTTAGAGCCTTCAGATATCATAAGATGAATATACAGAAAACTAGACTGAACAATAGACAATAATCAATAATTATGTGCTAAATAATTAGAGTTTATAGGCATTACCATTTGGAGGAGACATTAAAGCAAATTTCAAGCATGATATTTGGAAGGCTCATTACCAGAATTTATAGTTGAAAGGTCAGGCAAAGTCTTCTTGAAGAAAGTGGGACTTAAACAAACCTTAAAGGATTGTTAGGAATTGGGTGTGAATACGGGTGGCATGATAGGTGAGGAGAACATCAAGGCTGATATGGAAATGAGAAAGCATACTTATGGGCCTATTAAAAAATAACCTATTAGAAAACATTAAACTGTAATAAGGTGGTATTGGTAAGTGGTGTTTTGAGAGAAGAGTTTAGATTCCAAATTGTAGTTTTGCCATTAACATTAAAACTGATCTACTTTTAGCTATATCCATTGGCCAGTAGCCTGCCTGGCACACAGCCTCTCAGCTAGTTGCTCAGATGGTTTGATAGATGCATAGGTGGCAAGAAATGATACTGCTAGTATCAGTAAAGCATCCACTGTGGAAGCTGGCAAACCAGCATGACTTAAAGCTTTATGACAAACATTTCATTGTGATCTTAAATAAAAGAATATAGGGGCACCTGGATGGCTCTGTCGATTAAGCGTCCGACTTCAGCTCAGGTCATGATGTCACAGTTTGTGAGTTCAGTCCCTGCGTCAGGCTCTGTATGACAGTCAGAGCCCAGAGCCTGCTTCAGATTATGTGTTTCTCTCACTCTCTCTGCCTCCCCTCCTCATGCTCTGTCTCACAAAAATAAATAAATGTTAAAAAAAAGTATAACTTTAAATGGTGTGGGACAGGCTGAGTGTGCCTGATTATTCAGAGGTTACCACTGCAGTATGGTATCAGACTGTAGGTCTCTTTGCTCATCACACACCCTGTTTCCTCAACACCTTGAGAAGCCAGAATCAATTGATTATTTCTTTGTCCACCAATAAAATGCATATCTTTAGAGAAGGGACCATGCTCAGCTTACAATGAATACATTTTTCAGTCTTTTCCTAAGATTAGTATTTAATAGAACGGTGGGTAGAATGCTGGCAAGTATGAAAAATAGTAAAGGAGCACCACAAGATAAAGGACAAATGGCAGAAAAGAGGCTTGAAGAACCAATGACAAGTTTTATCCCCATTGCAGTTTTTTATTTTATTTTATATTTTAAAGGTTTTTTATTTTTGGGAATGAGAGAGACAGAGCACGTGAGCAGGGAAAGGTAGAGGGAGAAAAGAGAGAAAATCCGAGGCAGGCTCCACGCTGACAGTGCGCATGGCTCAGACTCATGAATCACAAGATCATGGTCTGAGCTGAAACCAAGAGTTGGACACTTACCCAACTGAACCATCCAGGTGCCCCATACATTTTGAAATTTATTATGTATGTATGTATATTTTTGAGAGAAGAGAGACAGAATGCGAGCGGGGAATGGGCAGAGAGAAAGGAAGACACAGAATCCAAAGCAGGCTCCAGGCTCTGAGCTGTCAGCACAGAGCCCAACCTGGGGCTCCAACCCATGAACTGCGAGATCATGAGTGAGCTGAAGTCAGACGCTTAATCTACTGATGCTTAACAGGTACCCTCACATTACTGTTAAAAAAATGTTTATTTTGAGAGAGAGGGAGTGCGTACATAGGTGTGCACAGGTGAGTGGGAGAGGGGCAGAGAGAGAATCCCAAGCACAGTGCAGAGCCCAATGCATGGCTCAATATCAACAAGCTGTAAGATCTTGACCTGAGCTGAAAGCAAGAGTTGATCACTTAACTGACTGAGCCACCTAGTCACCCACCACATTGCAGTTTTGCTCAAAGCTTCACCTGGAGAGAATTATAGATTGGTATAATGTTATTATGGGTCTTTGTAGTGTAACTGTCAAGACTGAATTTAGTTACTGGATGGAACTGTACAATATGGACTGGTAATGAGAAGAACTGAGCTCTCATTCTCCCCTTGCCTGTTAATTAGTTATATGCTTTTTGAATAAAATTGTTAATTTTCCTTATTGCAGAAACCAGATTATGAGAACTGAGTGAAGTAATCTTTGAGTTTTCTTTCAGTCCTAAAATTTATGAATTTCTGTGGGCAATAGAACAGTATAGCTGGGAATGAACACCTAACAGTTGCAGTACGGATAAAAATACTCAATTGGAGGGTATGTTTATGTTTCTAACAGAATGAAGCTAACAGTTGTTCACAAGGTATATACTTTCTCTTTTATGAGCCAGAAGTATCTTTTTGCTGTACTGCTCAGTTTTTGGTTAGCTTTACTTATATTTTATTATACATTATATTTAAAAGCAATATAATTTATATGAGCTGTCCAAGTGTAAGCATTGTTGATTGATTTTAGCCTCCCAATTTTTATTGATTTAGTACAAAAAACGTTAGTCTGCAAATGCTGAACATTAAGATATAGTAACAATTTAAAACTAAATATACTTTCTAACAGGTACCTACTGATAAGATTACTCTAGTTTGGTAGAGCCTCCAGAATGTTAGGATGGTAGAATAGGTATGGGATGCCCAGTCTAGCTTTAGATGCCCCTGATCGAATCTCTAGGAGGATATTTTGGTTGGAGGTTGATAACTAAAGGCACAAACCAAGTTTATTAATTCTTTATATTGGAGTCAGCCTGTGCCCTTCCCCAGAACAGAGTTCAGTCCTCAGGCTTGCTTTAGGGGCTACGTTATCCTTCTAAGATGACTGGGGACAAGGCTAGATCCCTTATGGTGACCATAATTTGTACTCCTTTCCCTGGTATAAATCAGTGTCGAGGACGCAGTTGTTGAGGTTGGGGAAGAAAATCAAATGTCACTTGATAGAGCTTTTATCTTTTGTTAGACAACATTTAAGTAATAATAAAAAAAACTGGTTCATAAGAATTATGGGACATAAAATAATTTAAAAGAGAGCAGCAGTATTGGGTGATTAGAAAGAAATTAGAGACCTGCAATTTTCATACATAGTATTCTTGATGGAGTGATTGTAGTGGATAAAAAACTATAATTAAAGATGTCCTCACTTAAACACTAGCTAAAGATTAAGTAATTTTAACTATCCATTTGTTAAAACATGTATCTTTAGAGAATTAGCTTGTTAAGCTCACTATGATTTTTCTTAATCTTTCCCTAAGACCAGGATTTAATAGAGAGATGGGTAGAAAGAACATAAACTCTGGTTTTGCACAGTTTAATCTT
>NW_027529573.1:3677912-3754800 GCF_008692635.1 Crocuta crocuta
CTTTTTGGTTTGATACAATCCCACTTGTTTAGTTTTTGCTTTTGTTGTCAAATCCAAAAAATCTGTACCAAGACTGGTGTCAAGAAGCTTATTGCCTATGTTTTCTTTGAGGGGTTTTATGGTTTCAGGTCTTCTTTTCTTCTTCTTTTTAAAAAATATGTTTGTTTATGTTTGAGAGAGAATGAGAGAGAGAGAGAGCACAGAATGGGCAGAGAGAGAGGGAGAGAGAGAATCCCAAGGAGGCTCTGCACTGTCAGCACAGAGCCTGATGAGGGGCTCAAACCCATGAAGTGTGAGGTCATGACCTGAGCCTAAATCAAGAGTCAGAAACTCAACCAAGTGAGCCACTCAAGTGGCCCTCAGGTCTTATTTTCAAGCATTTATTTCATTTTGAGTTGATTTTTGTGTTTCATTCTTTTGCATGTGACTGCCCCAACATCATTTATTGAAGAAACTGTTCTTTCCCTATTGTATGTTCTTGACTCCTTTGTTGTAAGTTGTATGTGAATGTGACCATGTATGTGTCAGTTTATTTCTAGGCTCTTTATTCTGTTCCATTGATCTGTGTGTCTGTTTTTATACCAATACCATGCTGATTACTAACTCTGCAATATACTTTTAAATCAGGAAGCATGATATCTTTAGCTTTGTTCTTCTTCCTCAAGATTCCTTTGGTTATTTGGGGTCTTTGGTGGTTCCATATCAATTTTAGGATTGTTCTGTTCCTGTGAAAAATGCCATTGGAATTTTGATAGGAATTGCACCGAATCTGTAGATTGCTTTAACAATATTCCTCCAACCCACGAATATGGAATATCTTTCCATTTACTTGTGTTATCTTTAGTGTTACCTTTTAATTTTCTTAACAGTTTGTGGAAGAAAAAATTTATCATTTTGGCAAATCTAATTTATCAGTATTTTCTTTTTTGGAGTATGCTTTATGTGTACTGTCCATAAAACCTTTTCCCACCCCAAAGATTTTGTCATATGTTTTCTTCTATAAGTGTCATGGTTTTCACTTTTACATTTAAGTTTATACCTACCTCAGGTTAATTTTTGTGATTGGTACAAGGTAATATTGACATTCATTTAATTCCCCATGGACCCTCTGATACCTTTGTCAGCAGTTGGCCGACCATATACGTAAGGTCTATATCTGAATTTTCTAGTATGTTCTGCTGATATATCTATCCTTTTTAAAAAATATTTATTTTTGAGAGAGAGAGAGAAAGAGCACACAAGTTGGAAGAGGGACAGAGAGAGAGAGAGAGAGAGAGAGGAGAGAGAGAATCCCAAGCTAAGA
This sequence comes from Crocuta crocuta, assembly GCF_008692635.1. Classification (NCBI taxonomy): domain Eukaryota; kingdom Metazoa; phylum Chordata; class Mammalia; order Carnivora; family Hyaenidae; genus Crocuta; species Crocuta crocuta. The sequence continues at coordinate 3,679,216 of NW_027529573.1, forward strand.
GTGTGAGTTGAAATCAAGAGTCTGACACTTAACCAATAGAGTCACCCAAGTGCCCCTATATTATATCGATCCTTGTGCAACTACTACACTATTTGGATTACTGTAGGTTTATAATCAGTCTTGAAATCAGGTAGAATAAGCCCTCCAACTTTGTTCTTTTCCACAATTGCTCTAGCTAGCCTAGGGTCTTTGCATAAAATTTAAAATCAGCTTACCACTTTTACAAAAAAGTTTATTGCAGTTTTTATTGTAATTGCATGGAATCTATACTGTGGGTACCAAGTGACCTCTTAAAAATATTGAGTCTTTCAATCTAGAAATTTGGTTTACCTCTCTATTTATTTCCATTTTATTTAATTTCTCTCAGGAGCGTTTTGTAATTTTTCTTATACATGTTTTACATACGTTTTGTTAAATTTATCTTTAAGTGTTCAATTTTTTTGGATGACATTTTATTTATTTATTTAATTTTTTTATACAGTTTTTTTCTTTCATAGTTTATTGTCAAATTGGTTTCCATATAACACCCAGTGATCATTGGATGACATTTTAAATGATATTGTTTAGAAGTATTAGGAGTTGAAATTTCAAATAACAATTATCTATTGCTAGTATAGGAAATACAGTTGACTTTTATTTATTGCCCTTCTATCCTTTGACCTTTCTAAATTCACTTATTAAAGGTTTTTGTTTATTTGTAGATTCCTTAGGCTTTTTGTTGCCTTATGGCACTGGCCAGAATCTGTAGTTCATTGTTTAAAAGAGGTGGTGATAACGTATATCCCATCTTCGGGAGAAAATACAGTCATTCATTTCCAGTATGATGTTGGCTGTAGATTTTCTTTTTTTAAAAAAAGTTTATTTATTTATTATGAGAGAGAGAGTGAGAGAGAGCAAGAGAGAGCGAGTGAGCGAGCAAGCACATAGGAGGGGCAGAGAGAAAGAGAGAGAGAGAATCCCAAGCAGGCTCTGGTTTGTCAGTACAGAAAACCCACTGAGTGCTCGAACTCACAAACCATGAGATCATGACCTGAGCTGAAACCAAGAATCAGATGCTTAACCAACTGAGCTACCCAGGCACCCCAGCTATAGATTTTCTTATAGATGCTCATATCATGTTGAGAAAGTTCCCTTCTAATTATCATTTGTTGAAAGTTTTTAAACAAAATTATGAATGGATCTTGAATGCTATCAATTGCTCTTTTACATCTATTGAATTGATCACATGGTTTTCTTTTTTAATCTACTACGGTAGATTACACTGATTCATTTTCAGATATTAAACCAATCAGGTGGGATGTGTTCTAGGAATGCAAGATTTGCTTAACATTTGAAAATAAATCTCACTTGGTCATGGTGTATTATTGTTTTTTAGATACTATTTAAAATTTTTTTTTAATGTTTTATTTCTGAAAGAGAGAGAGAGACAGAGACAGAGACAGCATGAGCAGGGGAGGATCAGAGAGAGAGGGAGACACAGAATCTGAAACAGGCTCTATGCTCTGAGCTAGCTGCCAGCACAGAGCCCGGCATGGGGCTCGAACCCATGAACCGTGAGATCATGACCTGAGCCGAAGTCGGATGCTTAACCGACTGAGCCACCCAGCCTCCCCTTTTTAGATACTATTAAATTTGGTAAAATTTTATTCAGACTATTTATTTCATCTTTGTCTATGGGAAATACTGGTTTATAGTTTTCTTGTAATATTTTTGTCTGCTTCCAGTATCAGTGTAATGTTGGCTTTATCAGGAATGTGGAAGTGTTTTTTCTATCTTTCCTGAAAATGTTTGCACAGAGTTAGCATTTCTTCTTTATGTATTTGATAGAATTAACCAGTAAAGTTTTCTGGGCCTGGAACTTTCTTCATGGGAAGGTTTTTAGATTACAAATTCAACTGTTTTAATAGATACAGGGCTTTTCAGATTTTCTGTTTTTTTGAATCAGTTTTGGTAATCATGTTTCTCAAAATGGAATTTGTCCATTTCCTTTAAGATTTTCAACATACTGGCATAAAATTGCTTATAGTATTCCTTTAATAACCTTTTAATGTCTATAAAATCTATAGTAATATCTCCTTTGCCATTCCTGATACTGGTAGTTTATGCCTTCTCTCTTTTGTTCTTAATTACTCTAGCATTTTAACACTTTTATTTATTTTTTGAGAACCAACTTTTGGTTCAGTTGAATTTCTTTATATATTTAAAAATATCTATTGATATTTGTTCTTTTTTAAAGTTTATTTATTTATTTTGAGAGAGAGAGAGAGAGAGAGAGAATGAGCACAAATAGAGGAGGGAGAGAAAGAATCCTAAGCAGACTCTGCACCATCAGCACAGAGCCCTACATGGGACTCGATCTCACCAATGTACGGCTCCAACTCACGAATTGTGAGATCGTGACTTGAGTTGAAATCAAGAGTTGGATGCTTTTTTTTTTTTTTTAAGAGTTGGATGCTTAACTGACTGAGCCACCCAGGCACCATGATATTTGTTCTTATTTTTATTACTCCTTCACTACTTATTTTGAGTTTACTTTGCTCTTACTCTTCTTTCATTGATTTTGGACTTGACTTCTCTACTATAACCATTTGAAGATATAGGTTTCCCTCCAAGCACTGCTTTAGGTGCATTCTACAAATTTTTAAATGTTGTTTATTATTTTCAACCACTTCAAAAATATTTCTGTCCCTTGAGCCTGGATAGTGTTTTAATTAAAATATTGCAGGTTTCTCTGATAGCTCTTTGTTGTTGATGTCTGATGTAATATTTTTAATAACTATTTATTTTTATGGGAAGCCTGGGTGGCTCGGTAGGTTGGGCATCTGACTTTAGCTCAGGTCATGAGTTCATGGTTTGTGGTTTCGAGCCTGCATCCGGCTCTGAACTGAGAGCTTGGTCAGGAGCCTGCTTCGTTTCTCTGTCTCCCTCTCTCTCTCTGCCCCTCTCCCCCTTGTGCTCTCTCTCTCTCTTTCAGAAATAAATAAATATTTAAAAATAAATATGCTTATTTATTTTTATGTGTGGTAAAATATGGAAAACATATAGTATTTATTGTTTTAGACATTTTTGAGCATATAATTTGAGGCATTTAGTACCTTCACAGTTCTGTGGAACCATCACCACCATTAACTCCACAACTTTTTTCCATCTTGCAAAATAGAAACTTTGTATCCATTAAGCACTAACTCCCCATTCTGGAATGTATATTCTTCTTACATATATAATATTTAAAACTGTATTTTTAAACACATGAACATAGTTATGACAGTGTTTTAAATTTCATTGCTAATTTCATAATTTCTGCCATTTTGGGTTATGTTTATTGATACGTTTATGGGTTTTTTCCTGAGTATGTTTCACATTCTCTTTACTTTTTTACATTTCTGGCATTTTTTTATTGAATTATGGGCATTGTTAATGTTTGTCTGTTTGGATTTTGTTGTCTTCCTTAAAAAAGTGTTTGACTATGTTCTAGCCAGTAGTTATTTATAGATCTGTGTAGCTTCCTCCTTTTTGGGAGTCTGCTTTTCACCTTCAGCTGCCTTAGTCTTGAACCTTGACCCCTGACTTCTACTCAGCAAGACCTTTGTGCTTGTTTTGGATTTCCCTCTGTGCTCTATGTCCAGAACATTCCTAAGAGGCAGAAGGTCCTAAAAGGCGGAAAGGGGGGCCCATCATTGGGCTCGTCTCAGCTGTTCCCTGTCTTTGAGGCATCACAGTTTTGTGTTGCCTGTTCAGTGCCTGAAAACAGTTGGTTCACACATTTTGTTCAGTTTTCTAGTTGCAGCAGAGCATAAATGTGGTCTCTATTACTTCATCGTGGCTGGAAGTCACCACTGATTTTAATGTACTTCATAACACTTTTGAGGATGTGTAAAAAAACATACAAGTCTGTCATAGGTTCATTTTGAATAAAAGTCTGTGAAGGTAGTCTGATCTTTTCTTATTGCCTTTTAACTAGTCTCCCCTGGTTTTATGGTAATGTTAAGGGAGTGGAATGATACAGCATGACATATGGAATAGAGATTGGATTTGGAAAGATCCAGTCTCATTTTGCCATTGATTTGTTGTATATGTCTTTAGACATATTGAAACTAGTAAAATTTCCATTTCTTCCTGTATAAAATGAAAGAAGCATATTAGACTGACCTAAGATCTTAAGCTTTTCAGTTGCAAAATTCTGTCATTTTATATTATATCTATAAATGTCACTGCAGGTTGAATTCCAAGTTTTGAAGCCAGTTAAACATTGTTTAAAAATGAAGGCTTTGGCTTCTGGCTCTGGCAAAGTTTGTTCCTTATGTGATCTAGTTAAATAATAAATCAAGGATGAATACAGTTTTAGAGTATTTGATGTTACAGTACAAAGGGCATTCATTCATAAATATTGCACATCCCAACTGTTTGGTAAAACGCTATTTTGATATCTGTGAGTTTGCATAATATCTCATTTAAAAACAGCCTCCTGCACAGAGAGGCACAACTGCATAAATGGATATTCGTTCTTAATTTCTGTTAGAGATTATCACCCAAATCCTTTAAAGTATTAGCTGTTTTAATTATGTAAAACATGAACATAGTTCTAAATATGAAAAGAGATAAAAGGAATTTATAGAAATATAAGTCTGTCACCTTATTACCTCACCCCAATTTGATTACTCAAATTGATTACACCCAATTTGTTTCCAGAGCCCCTTCTTAGAAGTAATACTCCTTACCAGTTTCTTGTTTGTACTAACACAAATAGACTATGCATATAAAAATATACCTCTGTATGAAAATTATGTGCATATGCACATACTGTCTATTATCTACATCGTTAATATCCCACGTTTTCATTTTTTATGTATTTAAAATTTTTTCCATATTTGTTTATAGAGAACTACCTATCATCTACTGTTTTTAATGTTTATTTTTGAGAGAGAGAGAGAGCAAGAGAGACAGAGCATGCGTAAACTCGGAAGGGCAGAGAGAAAGAGAGTCAGAATCCTAAGCAGGTTCTTCACTGTCAGCACAGAGCCTGAGGCAGGACTCAAACTCACAGACCATGAGATCATGCCGTGAGTTGAAATCAGGAGTTGATGTTTAACCTGAAGCCACCCAGGCTCCCCTCAGTGGCTTTATATTGAATATCAGGATGTGTCATAATTTAACAGTCCTCCATTAATGGATTATTTTCAAGCTCTTCTTGGCATATACAGGGTTATAATGGATAATTTACTTGTAGCTTTTATATTTATCTTAGATTATGATTTGTCTTTTGACTTTTGTTATTTATTTATTTTACAATATATAAAATTTTAGTTTTCATGTTTTTTGATCTTTCAATATTTTATGTTTCTGAGTCTTTTAACCATTCCTTAAAAGATCTTCCCTACTGTAAGATTTCTAAAATGCTCATTTTTATCTTTAAATTTTTAATTAATCTGAAATCCATTTTGGTAGTAGAGGATTTTTTTTTTCAAAGTGGCTACCCATCTGTCTTTTTCACACTGATACATAATTTCATCATTATCATGTTCTAAATTTTTATGTATATTTGACTTGTCTCTGGATTCTCTCTTCTTTTTCATTGATGTGTCTGTATATTCATATCACCATGCTTATAATTATTGTAGCATTATAATAAAATATAAAACTAAAGTTTATTATCTGAGTTGGACTAGTATTCCTCATTACTTACATTTTTGAATATCTTTCCAGTTTTACTCACAGTTTTTCTGTTCACTTTAGAATCAAGTTGCCTAATTAAAAAATTCCATTAGTATTTTTTTGAGATTGCATTACATTTATAAAACAATAAAATTGACACCTTTATGTCATTGAGTCTTTCTGCCCATGAGAGGATAGATCATCACAGTTATTTCATCCTTAGTAGTTTAAAAAAATTTTATCATCTAAATCTTTACTCTTCTTGTTAATTTGATTCTTAGGTCATTCATCTTTCTTTGTTACTTCTATAAATGGAATAATTTCACTCTTTATATGTTTTAATTTAGATACTGCTTATATATTTGAAAACCATTAATTTTTTATGTTAATTTTATTAGTTTTTTAAAAATAGTTTTTCTCATTAATTTCTTTGCATTTTCCAGAAATTCAACCTTATTACTTACAATATAACTTTATTTTCTTTTTCCCAATTTTTAAACTTTTACTCTCTTACCTAAATGTATGAACTGTTACTTTTAGAACAAGGTTGACTTTGGAGTTCTGAAGTTTCCTCATTAAATAAGATGCTGGTTTTTAGGTTGAGATATCTATACATACATATATCTCTATGATGGTAAAGAAGTAGCTTTGTCCTTTTATTTTATTGAAATTAAAAAATGTAAGTTTCCATCTTTTTAAATTAATTACATATTGTTGGTATTTTTAAACTTATGTGTCTCTGCTTATTTATGTGTTTCACTTTTATTTCTATGGATACTTCAGTTGTAGTCAAACTATTCTCTTTAAAGTAGTGTGTTTGAAAACGAAACCAAAAAATCAAAGCATAAAGGGTATTTCAGAGATTAAAAAGCAAATAAAAAAATTTTTTTACAAATAGTTTGTCAAGTTGGTTTCCGTATAACACCCAGTGCTCATCCCCACAAGTGCCCTCCTCCATGCCCGTCTCCCCCCTCCCCTCCACACCCGTCAGTCCTCAGTTTTTGTCAGCATTCAAGAGTCTCTCATGGTTTGCCTCTCTCCCTCTCCCCCACCATTTCCCCCCTTCTTCTCCCCCACGGTCCTCCGTTAAGTTCCTCCTAATCCTCCTATATGTGCAAACATAGTATTTGTCCTTCTCTGTATGACTTATTTCGCTCAGCATAACACCCTCAAGGTCCATCCATGTTGCTACACATGGCCAGATTTCGTTCTTTTCTCATTGTCATGTAGTATTCCATCGTATAGATAAACCACATCTTCTTGATCCATTTGTCTGTTGATGGACACTTTGGCTCTTTCCATGTTTTGGCTATTGTTGAGAGTGCTGCTATGAACATTGGGGTACATGTGCTCCTATGCATCAGCATTCCTATATCCCTTGGGTAAATTCCTAGCAGTGCTATAAAAAGCAAATAAAATTTATGTATACCAGTAAAGTATAAATCAAAATATTTTTGCATGTTAAAATATTCCATTTCAGGGGCGCCTGGATGGCTTAGTCGGTTAGGCGTCCGACTTTCGCTTAGGTCATGATCTCGCGGTTCGTGGGTTCGAGCCCTGCGTCGGGCTCTGTGCTGACTGCCAGCTCAGAGCCTGGAGCCTATTTCAGTCTGTGACTCCCTCTCTCTCTGACCCTCCCCTGCTCACACTGTCTCTCTCTCTCTCTCCTAGAAATAAATAAAACATTTAAAAAAAATATTCCATTTCATTCTTACGTTGACTTTTTTTTTTTTTTTTTGAGAAAGAAAGAGAGTGTGAGTGAGTACAGGCTCACTGGGGCGGGGCAGAGGGAGAGAGAAAATCTTAAGTAGGCTTTATTCCCAGCGCAGAGCCCAATGTGGGGCTCGATCTCGCAACTGTGAGATTGTGACCTGAGCCGAAACTGAGTTGGAAGACTAACCAACTGAGCCACCCAATCGCCTCACCTATATTGACTTTTTAAGCTAATTTCTTTAAATGTTTAATATGCTACTCTAGGGATTATAATATTTATCCTTAATAATCTCAGAGGTAATATGGTACCAATTCATGTAAAAATTGAGAACTTTATCACAGTTTAATTCTGTTTACTATGTCTCTAACCTTTGTGATATTTGTGATCTTGCACCATACAGTATAAACCCTACAATATAGTGTTTTGACTTTCTCTTTAAACGGTCATGTGTCCTTTAGAAATTAAGAGAAGAAAAGGTATGTTTTATGTTTATTTTTTTTAGAGAGAGAGAGAAGGTCTAAGTGAGCAAGGGACAGAGAAAGAGGGAGAGAAAGAGTGAGAGCGAGAGCAAGAGGAAGAAAAGTAGAAGGGAGGGGGGAGGGAGGGAGGAAGGGTGGGGGAGAGAGAGAGAAAGAGAGAGAAAGAGAAGCTGGGCTCACTCAAGCAGGGCTCATGTCCATCCAGAGTGGGGCTTGAGCTCTCCCAGTGCGGGGTTCTGGGCTCGTGTTCATCCAAAGCAGGTCTCATGTTTACCTGAACTGGGCTCGAGCTCACCAGAAGTGGGGCTTGAGCTCACCCAAACTGGAGCTTGAGCTTGTGAACAATGAGATCACGACCTGAGTCGAAGTCAGATGCTTAACCAGCTGAGCCACCCAAGTGCCCAAAAAGGTATGTTTTTCATATTGACTCACAAATTTACCATATTTTCTGCTTTTCATTTTTTCCAAAGATCTGAGTTTTCTCGTGGTTATCAATTCAGCCTGAAAAATTTTCTTTAGAATTTTCATAGAGATCTCAGTTTTATTATTTTTCCAGTAATTATTTTGCCTTAATTTTTGAGGAATATTTTTTCTGGATACAGAATTTTAGACAGACAGTTTTTCTTTGAACATTAAATATATTATATTGTCTTCTGGTCTCATTTCTTTATTTTTTAAAAAATGTTTATTTGTTTTGAGAGAGAGAGCACTTGTGCACGAGCATGTGCACTCATGAACAGGGGAGGGCAGAGAGGAGAGAGGGAATCCCAAACAGGCCCTGTGCTATCAGTCTAAATCAAAAATCGGATGCCCAACTGATGGAGCCACTCAGGTGCCCTTGGTCTCATTTCTTTAAATAGTTTTTTTTTTAATTGAAGAATAGTTGACATGGAATATTACATTAACTTCAGGTATAAAACAGTGATTTGACTATAGCCTTACTTCTTATATGAAATCTTCCTATTTCAAGTTTCAATGTCCCATTCTTACCCAATCAATGTCATAAATTTCAGATGAAACACTTTTGGTGAGACTATGAATTTAACTGTTGTAATTCAGCAACCCAAAGTGTGTTTAATTTTTAGCAAGCTCTGCCATGTGTCTATAAGAAATAAAATATTTTTTTAGGGCTCTCATGGAAGCTCAGACCATGACTTAAGCTGAGAGTCAACAGACTTGGAGTTTGTCATTTTTCTCTCTGTGGACACTGAAGTGCACTTATAAGAATTCGTCCCACGTTACAGTCCCACATCAAAATTGTGGAATACACCAAGGCATTTGCTTCAGTTGTTACTTTATTATAAACAACTACAGGTAATATTTTGATTAACTGTGATGTTACTGCATGCCATGCATGGGTCATTAGCATCCCATTTCCCATTGGCAAGGAGCTCATTCTTCTTTTAAACCCAAGGACCCAAACAGCAATCCCAGAATCCCATATTTAGAAGCCTCTTTCCTGGGACCACATCCTGTAATAATCCTGTGTCATTCTGGGTCCGATCAGGAGATAGTGATTTAAACATGGGAAGTTTAGTGTAAAGAATTATTAAACTGTGATAAAAGTGTATCTGTAAGAGTTAAGAGGATTCTCTAGAGTACCCTAATGTTCAGGGAGAGTACTCAGGAAAGGAAAAACCTGAAAGGGTGTCCCTTCCTCAAGACTGGGGACCTTGTTGGACAAGGTGTAGTTGTAGCCTATTAGATGGTAGGGTTTCTGGTTTGCCTGGGCCAGAGCTGGTCTGCAGTTTATAAACAAACACCAAGCAAGTCTTGGGCACAGGCAAGCCTTACACTGGTCACCTCAGTTTTGTGACAGACAGTTTGGTGTCAGACAAACTCCACCAGTCAAGGAAGAAGCCTGGAAAACTAACAATAGAACTCCTCTATGACCCAGGAATAGCACTGCTAGGAATNTCCACGTTGGTAGGGATATGGCATTGGGGTGGTTGTAGGAATCTCCAGGGGAAGGAGCAAGCAGAAATTGAGGCATCATTGTGGGCCTAGAGTGTGCAGCATCTGTGTTGAGAGGGCTACAGAAAGGTAATAACCAGGATGAGTTAGGAGCTATGAGTTTGCTAAGGGACTGTATGTTCTCAACACTGTATGTTCTCAGAGCGCCACCAGATGTTCTGAGACCACTGATCCCTGATGCAGCAGCCAGAAAAAAAATCAATCAAGGGAACTCCTCCTTCCTACACTGGTCCTCTAGTGCCTTCTACCAAGAAAGCTCAGTATCAGATTGACTGTAAGGGAGACTTCCATCCATTTTTGCAGAGCAGGTATTGAAGGGTGAATTTGAGGCTGAGAGACAATAAGTTAATAGCGGACAAATCGATCATCTAATTCTCAGGTCAGTAAGATGCTTTGTGTTTGAGTCTGAGCTGCCCCGCACTGTGTGGATTAGGAGTGGTCTCAGACAAAAAGCCATATATATAGACATACATGTACAGTTCTTGCCAATCGCAGTTCTTTTCTTTAGGGGTTGCCTCCTTTCCACCTTCTGCCTGATTTTGGTTGTTATTTTCCTTTAAAAGTTATTTTTTATAGTTCATCATTTATGACATTTATTTTGGGAGGGCCTATATAAGCCCCTCTGCCGTTATTGGAGGTAGAACCTGCATTTTTTTTTTACAGAAATTTAAAGCTGTGAAAGATATTTGGTAGAGTAATTATATTCAGCATATGTTGAATATTTACCATAAATGAAATGAAATATGTTATTTCATTTCAACCTCAATATTGGTAATTGGTATCTCTAGTAGTTAAAAAAATTTTTTTTAATGTTTTATTTTTGAGAGAGAGACACAGGGCAGAGTGGGGGAGGGGCAGAGAGAGGAAGACACAGAATCTGAAGCATGCTCCAGGCCCTGAGCTGTCAGCCAGAGCCCGATGTGGGGCTTGAACCCACAAACTGTGATCATGACCTGAGCTGAGGTCGGATATTTCCACCCAGTCAGTCTGAAGTTGGACTGATCCATCCAGGCACCCCGCTAGTAGTTTTCAGATCAAGGATATTGAAGCTCAGAGAAGTCCTTATTTTACTAAGAGGCACAACTAGTGCACATGCTAGTATTTGAATGCAGATATCCCACAGTGCATGTCCCGTACTTACAGATGTATGAATAAGCACAAATTTGTTCATACTGTTGGTATAAGAAGTAAAAAAAAAAAATGTCAGCCTCTTAATGCAAAAATGGTGTGCCATCTCTTTTTGTTGTGATGAATTCTTATGTTACAGGGAGAATAGTAGATTCCCAGTAGGTGTTTTCTAAATGGATTTATTTCAATCTAGAAAGCCATGCAAATATTTGTAAGTATTGTACTATGTAGTTATTAAGTAAAAAATACTGTTAGGTTTATAATAGGTCAGTTAATTCTTCTTAAAAATGTATTTTGTTCATTTCCAGATTTTCGTGTTTCCATGTGTTTTAATTAATATTTTGGTTATAAGTAAGAATGAATTCTTTGTTATATTCATGACATCTGCACAGACTTCCTTTGTAGTATTTATGTCCTTTTTGTTGGAAACCTCATAGGATATAGATAATTAGAAGTTAAATAAAATTATTTATAAAAGAAGAAATGTTGTCTGAGTTAAAAAAAATATTTCCTTTCCCCAGAGTGATCCTACTTTTAATCTAAGTTCATCTAAAAAATATGTGAATGAATTTCTGCCTGAAAGATATGTGCTAGAGAGCAATTAATAAAAACAAAACTTTGGGGCGCCTGGGTGGCTCAGTTGGTTAAGCATCCGACTTTGGCTCAGGTCATGATCTCACGGTTCATGGGTTCAAGCCCCGCATCAGGTTCTGTGCTGGCAGCTCAGAGCCTGGAGCCTGTTTCAGATTCTGTGTTTTCCCCTCTCTCTCTGCCCCTCCCCTGCTCATGCTCTGTCTCTCTTGGTTTCAAAAGTAAGTAAACTATAAAAAAAATTAAAAAAACACAAAATTTTGGATGAAAAGATTTTTTTAGAGAATGCTTTAGTTATGACCATTTTAAAGATACATTAAATATAAAGAAAAGTTTTAAGTAATTTAAGCCCCCGCCTTAAGTCCAATAAACATTTTTTCCATCTGATACATCCTAAACAACTTTTCATTGTGTTAGAAAGTTTTAAAAAAATGTGACTTGGAATAACTAAATACTATTTTATTATATGCATATATTATAATTTTATTATGATTTATTTATTTAACTATTTTTCTATTTGGGGTCCTGCAGATAGCTTCTAGTATTCAACATTGAAATAATACATGCCCATGATTATTCCTTAGTATAAATTCCCACAATTATAATTATAATTAAAAAATGTTATGATTTTTGTGGCCAATGATATGTAATTCCAAATTGCCCTCCAAAAAGGTTTTATTAATTTATATTTTCATCCAGTGCATATGAGAGTGCTTATTTTCACTGTGCCTTTGCCAATGCTGCAAGTTATAATTTAAAAAAACTTTGTATTTTTTGTAGGTAAAGAATGGTTTCTTTGTCAATTTGCATTCCTTTGATTCCTAGGGAGTGTAACATTTTGCATATATTTACTGGCTACTATTAATTTTTTGAGGGTAAATTACTTATTCATGTTCATTCATCACCCCTCAAAAATGACTTCTTAAAATTTCAAACGGACTGTATTAAAAATAGTTTTTAATAAGGGCGAATTTTGATAAAACTGAATTATTCAGAATCTGCTTTTCCACACTGTTCCTCCTCCAGGTTTTCCTACTAAGTACTATTTTGCCTTCATGTAGATTTGAAGACCGCAAAGGAACTGTGAGGGGAAAGGTAAAAGAAGGAGGGAACATATGAGATAATCTAAGTAAAGTTCTTGGCATTTACTAAGCAACTCATAAAAATCCTTAGTGTTGCCACTGCTATTATTGTTAGTACCATTAAAATATACTTATTTTCTATTGGATTTATTTAGGTTCCTACTTTTTAAGATGTTAGCTATTTGGGTTCTGGCATATGAGACTTCAGTTCAATGCTTTACTACTTATAGATGTGACTCTGAACAAGTTAATCTATCTGAGCCTCAGTTTCTACCTCTCTAAAGTGGAAATAATAACGTTTATCACATAAGGTTCCTGTGAGGGTTACATGTGGAAATGAATGTAATGTTTAGCTCAGTGCTAGTGCATAGTAAGTGATAAATAATGCTTGTATTTGAAAAGGATATTCTTTTTTTTATTTTTTTAAAGTTTATTGATTTTGAAGGAGGGGGGTACCTGTGCTGAGTGGGAGAGAGGCAGAGAGAGAATCCCAAGCAGGCTCTGCTGAGCCTGATGTGGGGCTAGACATAGGGCTCCATCTTAAAAAACTGAGATTATGTCCTGAGCTGAGATCAAGAGTGGGTCACTTAACTGACTGAGCCACGCAGGCGCCTCTGAAAAGATACCCTTGACTTAATAGCTTAAATCTCACCAATGATATATTTTCTTTAAAAAAATTTTTTTTATAAAAAGTTTAAAAAATATTTATTTATTTTTGAGGAGAGACAGAGCATGAGCAGGGGAGGGGCAGAAAGAGAGGGAAACACAGAATCCGAAGCAGGCTTCAGGCTCTGAGCTGTCAGCACAGAGCCTGACGTGGGGCTCGAACTCTCAAGCTGTGAGATCACGGCCTGAGCTGAAGTCAGACGCTCAACCGACTGAGCCACACAGGTGTCCCACCAATTATATATTTTCTTATTAAAAGGATCTTTCTGAAAATTATGCTTCCACCAAAGAAGTAACTTCAGTAGAGGGGATTTCAGACAGCATGGTTGAGTAGGGGAAAGCTTTTTGAGTAAGGGGCATCTTTTGGTGAGATTAAGGAAACCTAAGGAAAGTAATTAGATTTTTGAAAAGGAAGAAAAAACTCACAGAGAAAAATTTTGTATGAACGATCAGGTGTTCTCAAGCTTAGAGCTCTCACCTTCATAGCTGCCCTGTTGTGATGTATTTTGAAGGCGCAAACAAGTACTCAGCAATGACTGCATAGATTGATAGGAGAGGACAAAAAACTATTAAATAATAGCATCATTAGCTTTTTATTTTCCTAAAGCAGGTCCTTTAGAGAAGTGACTTAATAATGAAGCTAGAATGGCTGATTTATCTTAATCTACGTTCTGATATAATAGGTTATGATTAGTCTCCATAGTTCCCTGCCACATAGTATTGCGGGCTTGAAAGTTTTTACTGATAGAGGTTTCCAAAAGGCATAGGGAGACTGCCATATAAATGATACTTGGCTGGTTAATTCTCCTCTTGAGACTCAACAGACTTCAAACTTTGGTAACTTATAAGAAATGGAAACAAATGAAAAATGGAGGGGCAAAATCATTATCTCATTCCTTGTTAAATAATTATTAATATGGTCTTCTGAATAATTTGCATTTTATGGTTTTCAGTTAAAGGCAACTTATCCAATTCTTTGTGATTTTTTGGCTTAAAAACAGTTTTATCTTGTTCATTAGATTTCTGATTTGCTTATATTCATCACCAGCCTTTTTAATTCTCTACTTTCCTGATGAGAAAATTATAAAAATTTTAAAACCATTATTGTTTTTCCCTCACATTACCTAAATTAACCTAGGATAAGTTGCTTAAGCGCTTCTTAAATTTTTCTATAAGTGTATTCCTAAAGACAGAGTTTATTACTGTTTCTTGTGAAGTTTTTCCAGAGCTGGCTGATGTGAGTGGGTGAACTCTTTTTTAAACTTAGTAATTCATATGAATTTTGGATTTTACTTCATAATATGTTGTATTTAATAATAGATGATTCAGGTTACTTTCCAGTGAGCAAAATTGATACTGCAAGAAGATGCACCATGTTTTTCTGTGGTTTGGTTTTCTTCTCCACCACTGCCTCTTTGCCAAGTAGTTTTCATATTAGTTTGGGAAGTACAGAGTGTTGTTTCTGTCTTTTGGGTAAAACATAAATTAGATGGAGGGCCTACTGGAAGGTTATAGAGGATACTTTGCAAGGGCTTCAACTAGAATTCGACTTAGATCATATTTATGTCTCCCTTAGGTTTCTGAAAAGAAAACAGTCAGTTCAACAATAGGCTTGGCATTGAACTGTGGCTCTGCTATTTTCTTTGCTAGCTGAGTGACCATGAGTAAATCATCTAATCTTTCTGAGGGTCTGTGACCTTGCTTGTAAAATGGGAGTAATGATGCAGCTGACTCATTGGGCTTTTGAGGCTACCTGAGGTAGCACATGGGAAGTGCCGAGCACACAGAAGACTGGCAGATCCCACCTTTCTCTCCTTGTCCCCACTGCCCTGCCTTGCCTTTGAGAGCCTCGAGAGAGCAGAGCTCACCGAAGTGCCTGAAGGGTGGATCTCTGTGGCTGACCAGGCCGAGTGTTGTTGATCTGTGCTATCTGGAAGAGCATCTTAGGGATCAGGCTAGCCCCATCCTGGTGATGGTGGCAGTGATGACTCATTCAGGTTGTGGAGTTTTTCTTTTGGAATGGGCTCACACCCTTTTTACTGAAAAATTTGTTAGTAATAGCAAACACTCAGATAACCTGGCTTCCAATAGCATGGAGCCAATCAAAGGGTGGAAAAAACCACACCAAGATTCATCTATGAGGTCTCTTGGTAAACATAGTGGGAAGACCTCCGTGTTTCCAGATTGTCTCCTCTTTGGATTTTAGAATTGCCAATCCTCATTAGGGTTATAGTGTAAATCTTTCACGAGGTTAACTGAATTATTTATTTTAAAGTTAACATCCTAAATACCTTAGGATAAGGACCTTTGGGCTCCTTTTATTTTTTTTTTATTTTTTATTTTTTATAGTTTATTGTCAAATTAGTTTCCACATAACACTCAGTGCTCATCCCCACAAGTGTTCTCCTCCATGCCCATCCCCCCTCCCCCCACATCCATCAGTCCTCAGTTTTTGTCAGCATTCAAGAGTCTCTCATGGTTTGCTTCTCTCCCTTTCTGCCACCATTTCCGCCCTTCTTCTCCCCCTTGTTCCTCCGTCAAGTTCCTCCTAATCCTCCTATACGTGCAAACATATGATATTTGTCCTTCTCTGCCTGNTGACACCTACCAGCTTCATATTGTACCTGCTTTGCTTTTGACATTCTTTTAGGCATTGGTCATATGGCAGTGAAAAAATAGACTTAGAATCTGTAATTACAGAATTTTCATATTTATATACTAGTTGAGAAGACAGACAATAAGTAAAATAATATATATTGTGATAAATGCTAAGAGGTAGATATATAGTATTAGGGAATAATAGGAGAGACCTGATTTAGATAGGGTGGTTAGGGAAGCATTCCTGAGAAGATGACTTTTAATATGAGACCTGTAAGCTAAGAAGCATTTAGCTTTGTGAGGAGTCTGGAGCATGAGTTCTTTGAGGTAAGAGAAGTTTTTGTTGTTCTGAGTGTCTACTGACAGAGCAGCTCCAGGTTGCAGGGTAGTGCTTGAGGTGCAGAGTGGTAGGAGATGAGTCTGGGCAGGTGAGCACGGGCCAGGCCATGTAAAAGTTTTATTTTAAGACAGCAGGAAGCCATTTGGTGGGTTTAATTAGAGAAGTGGCATGACCTGAATTGCATTTTAAAAAGGTCACTCTGGAAGCTGGGAGGAGAAGAGATGATAGGGGCGACACAAGTGAAAATGGGGAGATAGGAGTCTACTCCGGTGTCTAAGTGAAATGTGGTGGTACCTTGGACTTTGGTAGTAGCATTTGGAAAGAAGTGGACATGTAGGAGATAAATTTTGGAAATCGCACTGATGGGACTTGCTAATGAAATGTGGTACAGGGGCAAAGAAAGAGTCAAAGATGACATCTGTCAGAATGGCTAAAACCAGAAACACAAGAAACAGCAAGTGTTGGCGAGTATGTGGAGAAAAAGAACCCTTGTGCACTTAGAATGCAAACTGGTGTAGCCACTGTGGAAAACAGTATAGAGGTTCCTCAAAAAATTAAAAATAGAATTACCTGGCTAGCAGTTGCACTATTGGGTATTTACCCAAAGAATGTGAAGACACTAATTTCAAAGGGATACGTGCATCCCTCTGTTTATAGCAGCGTTATTTATAATAGCCAAATATGGAAGCACCGCATTTATGTGGTGTGTGTGTGTGTGTGTGTAATTGGAATATCATTCAGCCATAAAACAGAATGAAATCTTGCCATTCTTAACAACATGGATAGAGCTAGAGACTATAATGCTAAGTGAAATAAACTGGTCAGAGAAAGACAAATACCATATGATTTCACTCATATGTAGAGTTTAAGAAAGAAAAAAAATGAACAAAGGAAAAAAAGAGAGACAAATCAAGAAACAGACTCTTAACTATAGACAACAAACTGATGGTTGGCAGAGGGGAGGTAGGTGGGGGATGGGTGAAATTAGGTGATGGGAATTAAGGAGGGCACTTACCATGTTTAGCACTGAGTAATGTATGGAACTGTTGAATCACTGTATTGTACACCTGAAACTAACACTGTATGTTAACTATGCTGGAGTTAAAATAAAATATAAAAATGTACTAATATTAAAAAATACATATATGCTGAAAGAACTTTACAGATTGAAGTAAAAGTAGTCAATACCACATGGCAATAATAAAAAAAAAGGAAGGCAAAGATGACTTTGAGGTATCTGTTTTTTTGCAACTGTAGGGAGGAACAGACTAGTGCAGAAGAGGAATGAAATCAAGAATTCTGTTTAGGACATGTTAAATTTGAGACACCTTGGGTAAACTCAAGGGGAGATATCAAATAGGCAGTTGGATATTTGAATCTGCAGTTCAGAGAGGAGGTCAGGGCTACAGATAAAAAATTAGGAATCATCAGCATGTAAATGGCATTTAAAGCCTTGGAATAGTATGAGATCACTATGGATCATGTGTAGTTTAAGAGAAGAGGGCTTTGTACTGAATCCTGTGAATCTCCTGCATTTAGATCTTGAGCTGAAGAGTCAGCAAAGGAGACTGAAAGGGAGCTGCCAGGGCAAGAGCACAGTGTCATCGAAGCTGAGAAAGGCTGCTGTTTCAATAAAGGGTCACAGTCAGAGGTGCCAAAGGCAGGTGAGAGCTTGAGTAAGATGATTTCAG
Source organism: Crocuta crocuta (assembly GCF_008692635.1). Taxonomy (NCBI): domain Eukaryota; kingdom Metazoa; phylum Chordata; class Mammalia; order Carnivora; family Hyaenidae; genus Crocuta; species Crocuta crocuta. The sequence continues at coordinate 3,697,131 of NW_027529573.1, forward strand.
AGGTGACCATTGCATTTACCAACATGAAGATATTGTTGGCTTTGGTCAGTGGGGTCAGTGAAATGGTGCTGCCAGACACTATATTTATATGAGGGGAAGAGTGAAGGGGGTTTTGAGAAAGTTAGGGGTTAGCCAAGTTGGGGGACAGTATCTTGGAGGAAGCATAGCTGTGAATGGAAGCAGAGAAATGGGGTGATATTTAGTAGTTACATGCCTAAGTATTGTACCTGACTTTATCCCAAACCTCTGAAGGAGGCATTGAAGAGCACATTTTCTAAAGCTACACCTAAAGCTAAGAGTCAACTATATGTAGGACTTGAACTTGAGTTTTACCCTCGTTGTCAGAACCTGACAAATAATACCTTCTACTGCAATCTTGTCTATTCACATTATTCAGATTTTATTATTAACCAAGGAGATATAATGATTTGCTATTTCAAACCCAGTTGGATATTTGGATATTCTGTTCCTCAGTGCTCTTGTAGATTTTCTGTCTGCTTTCTCTATCAGCCATTAAAAGAAGTATTTGAAATTTCCTACAGTAAATGTGGATTTGTCTGACTTTCCTCTGTTAGCTTTGTCAATTTTTGCATTATGTATTTTGATATATTATTGGATTGTATTAGCCAGCTTTTTCAGCATGAAAAATAACCTTAGAAATCTGTGTGGCGTACAATGATAAGCATTTTTTTTTTTTTTTTTTTTTTTTTTTTTTTTTTTTTGGGTGTTGGGNTGCTTGTGGGTCTGGGATTGACTTTGTAGTTCTGCTTCAGACTGCAGGTTGAGTTTAGTTCTACTTTCATGTGTCATTGTTTTGTATCACTGTTGATGGGGTGAGACTATTTGGGACATTCTCTTCTTAGGGTAGATCAATGAGCACAAGATTCAATCTAAATTGTGTAGCACATTTAAGACCTCTTGTGTCATGCTCACTGAGAATCCATTGGCTGATGGAAGTAAAATGGCCAAGCCCAACATTAAAAATAGGGGGGAATACGTTTAGTGAGATGCAGAAAGAAGTGTATGTTTTTGAATAATAACCCAGTTTATCATATGAAAGGGTATAGAAGTTTTTAGTTTTTTAAAATGTTTATTTTTGAGAGAGAGAGAGGGGGCAAAGGAGGGGAGGGTCAGAGAAGGAGAGACAGAATCTGAAGCAGGCTTCAGTCTCTGAGCTATTAGCACAGAACCCAGTGTGGGGCTCGAACACACGAACTGTGAGATCATCACCTGAGCTGGAGTTGGATGCCCCACCTACTGAGCCACCCAAGTGCCCCAAAAGTATATAGATTTAAAATTTTGATATCATATTGCTGGATTAACTTTTAAAATTATTGCTACCAGATGTCTCCATCTCTGGTTATGCTACTTTTATTAAAGTCTGATCCTTACTTTTGCTATATCAGCCTTCTTTTGATATGTGTTTACATGTTATATCTTTTTCTATTCTTATGCTTTTGATCTTTCTGTATCTTTAAAGTGTGTCTCTTGTAGGTCACATATTGGGTTTTGTTCCATTTATTTCCAATAACAGGTTTATTGAGATATCTGCATACCATTATATATCTTTTTAAAGTATATAATTCAGTAGCTTTTAATATATTCACATAGTTATGCATGCATCACTACTGTCTAGTTCCAAGAACATTTTTAGCATTGCAAAAAGAAATCTTATACCCGTTAGAATTCACTACCCACTTTCCCTATCCCCCTCAACCTCCCAGCCCCTGGCAGTCTTTCTTTCTCCATGGATTTTCCTATTCTGGATATTTCCTAGAAATAGAGTCATACAGGAGTGTTAGTTGGCTCAGTTGGTAGAGCATGTGACTCTTGATCTTGGGGTTATGAGTTTGAGCCCCATGTTGGGTGTAGAGATTAATTAAAAATAAAATCTTTTTTAAAAAATGTTTATTTTGAAGGGGCGAGGGGCAGAGAAAGAGGGAGACAGAGAATCCCAAGCAGGCTCTATGCTCAGTACAGAGCCCAACAGGGGCTTGATTCCATGATCATGAGATCACGATCTGACATGAAGAGTCAGAGGCTTAATTGACTGAGTCACCCAGACACCCCCAAAATAAAATCTTAAAAAAAATAGATCATACAATATCTGGTCTTTTGTGCCTGGCTTCATTCATCTAGATAGTTTATTAGGCTCATGTATGTGATAGTATGTATTAGTACTTTATTCTTTTTAAAATATTTTTCTCTTGCTCATCCTCAATTCATTATTTTCTATTGGCTTTCTTCTAGTTTATCAGTAATCTGCTGTTAAATTCATCTACTGAATCCAAATTTCAGATGTTTTCTGTTTATTTTTATATTTTTAGTGTATTTTAATTCTCAGCTGAAATTCACAATATTTTTTCAGTATTTTCCATTTGTTTCTCCATTTTCTCAAATATGTTAGTCATGGTACTTTAAACATTTTAAATTACTATTTTCTGAATTATCTGTGAATTTTTCTCTTAATTTTTAATTTTTTTTAATTTTTAATTTTTGAGAGAGAGTCCAAGTTGTAGAGGGCAGGGGGAGAAAGCAGGCCCTGTGCTTAGCACGCAGAGCCTGATGTGACCATGAGATCATGACCTGAACTGAAATTAAGAGTTGGTTGCTTAATCAAATGAGCTGCCCAGGTGCCCCTGTTTTCTAAATCACCTGTGATTTTCTTGTTTTTCATCTTGGTTGTCTGCCTTGTCTTTCCTGGCATATCTGGTGAATTTTGATAGAAAGGTGGACATTGTGTATAGAGATGATGTTTTCTTCTGGAGAAGTTCTGTTGCCTCTGCTAGGCAGATAGAGTGGGACTGTTCATTTTAATCCAATCAAATTGAGCTAAGACGAGTCTTCCAGAACTTCCAACTGAGAGCACTGTGTGTTCACCAGGGTTTATTGCACTGATAGGTTCTGAACTCTGATTCTTTTCTCTTTTTCCTGCTTTTTGAAGGCTTTCTGCTTAGCTGTTAGTCCTGCACTCTTTGTCTAACATCTTAAGGAGAAAGCTGGCCAATAGCACTGCTAGGAATTTACCCAAGAGATACAGGAGTGCTGATGCANAATAAATAAAAACAATTGTAAGAGGAAAAAAATAAAAATAAAATGTAACAGAAAAAAATTAAAAAAATAAAAGCTTAAAAAAAAGGAGAAAGCTGGCTGTATGTCAGGTTCAGAGTTCTCTACCTCGCTCTCCTCTGGGATCTTGGCCCTTCAGGTTTCTAATTTTGTTTTACTAGTCCTGGGAGACAAGCAACCGCTCTGCTTGTTTCTGTTTTCCAGAAGCAACCTTCTGTCTGGAAGGAAGCCTGAATGGATTCTCAGTCTCTTGACCTTTGCCCAGAATTAGCAATGCCTCTAGGGAAAGAGGGGCAGCAGAATATCTGCTCACCTTTCTATTCTTTTCTCCTCTCTGGAATCTTTGACCCTCTAGTTCTAGTTGCTTTATCAGCTCACTCTGATGTCTTTAAACAGTTTTAAAAATATATATTATTTGGGGACCGCTGGCTGATTCAGTTGGAGGAGCATGTGACTCTTGATCTCAGGGTCTTGAGCTTGAACCTCATGTTGGATGTAGAGGTTACTTAAATAAATAAATAAACTTAAAAAATATTTGAGGGGCACCTGAGTGGCTGTCGGCTAAGTGTCCGACTTCTGATCAGGTCATGATCTCGTGGTTTATGATTTCGAGCCCGACATTAGGCTCTGTTCTGACAGCTCAGAGCCTGGATCCTGCTTTGGATTCTGTCTCCTTCTCTCTGCCCCTCCCCCACTTGTGCTCTCTCGCTCTCTTTCTCTCTCTCTCTCTCAAAAATAAGCAAACATGAAAAAAATAAAAAATATTTGAGGGGCGCCTGGATAGCTCTGTCGTGAAGTGTCTGACTATTGGTTTCAGCTAAGGTCATGATCTCCTGGTTTGTGAGTTCAAGCCCCTCATTGGGCTCTATGCTGACAGTATGGAGCCTGCTTGGGAATTTTTTCTCTCTCCCTCTCTCTCTCTCCCCCTCCTCTGTTTATGCCTTTTCTCTCTCAAAATAATTAAATAAACTTAAAAATATAGAAAATATTTGGATTTTTGGGAATATTTTTGATGGGAGAGTTGGTCTGTAACAAACTACTCCATTGTACCTGAAATCAATGTTTTGACCTGAGTGATCCCTCTGCTTTTGTTAATGAGTGTGTTGAGCAGTGTTGGTTAGAGAAACGTACTAACTTTTATAGTTTATTCTTATCTATGTATATCTATACCAGTTATTCACTGTAAGGAGGTAAAATTTTTATATGAATTACTTCAACTATGGAGTTAGAGATTTATAAAATGTGCATATGAGACACTAGTTTGTGAAAAGCTTTTATATAATTACAAAACACTTTGAAAGATTTACATTCATTTGGTCCTTTCAACTTTGTGAGGATAAATGTTATAATCTTTAATTTTCCAATTAAGAGCTGAGCTTGAGAAGACTATGACTTGCCTTCTGTCTTTCATTTGTTGCTTTTGAGTAGAATTAGATCTCAGACCCAGATCATATGACCCCCAATCCAGTATTTTTTCCCTACCTTCCCCCATTTGGAACTCTAGAAATTGGTTCTTGTGTAAATCAATTTGTCTTATTGCCTAATAAAGTATTATAAAGTATTATAACTATAAAGTAGTGTATAACATACAGACATACTCAAAGGATTTGTCCCAAGTAGAACATACGCTCACAAATGTTTTGCTTTGACTATCAATAGTTGAAAGTGATAAATTTTACTTCTGTTTTGTCTGTTTTTCTTCATCCTTTAGTTCAGTAAAATGACCAAAGCAAAATTGAAATGCCAGAGGAGAAATAAGGCCTATTAAATACTCCATAGAGAGAAGAGTTGTTTTCTTCTATTCCTAACAGACCCACATTACTGTGAAGATCCCTGATTGTTGAAATATTTTGGTCATCTTCTACTTAATGCCATTACCAATGGTTTGCTTCTTGTTGCATTTTCCTCTTCCCTCTCTGGTTAACTATCTTGGATTTGCTATTTCTCAGGAGACTAGATTACCAATGTTCAAATTCTCCTAAAAAATAAGAATACTATTTTAGGACATTAGAGGGTAGGTAGCTGGGGTAGCTTTTAAATAAAAAATTTTATGGATAATGGAAGTTGACGTCCAGGGAAATTCAGTGCTTTGCCTAACATAGCCAGTTAGTTAACAGGACAGGAAGAACTGAATCTTCTTTTCTACAGACTATAGCCTGGTCTTTAATTTTTCCATCATGTTTATTTTTTAGGCCTTGAGGCTAGCAGCCTCTAATGAGTAAATCACATCATTCACAAATGTTTAGAGACCGTTTACTTCTTTCCTAATTGCTAGCTGAAGTCTGCCAGACATTTTACTTCAACATTAGTTTGGTTTGTTTGTGTTTAAGTGTTTACACTTGTTTAATCTTACATACTAATTCTCAAAAACTTATGTCTGTCATCTGTGATCTTAGAACAGTTATCTGTTAATATAAACCAACCACTTAACATCTCAAGTTACTGAAATCCGTGCTGAAGCTCTATAGCAGTCTTCATTTTCATGAATCTGAAATCTCTATGCTGAAGCCGGAAAAAGCCAATGACTGGAATATTTGAAGATTTCTGCTAAAAATTGCTGAGCATAATATATCTACTATTTATTCTCAACTTCTTGATCTTTGCCCAGTATTAGTAATGCCTCCAGGGAAAGAGAGGCAGCAGGATATCTGTTATTTATAGTAGATTATAGATGTTTAATAAGTGTTTGAAAATCCTCTGTCTAAAAACTTCGGAAAATTTTCAGTAGTCATTTTGAATGAGTTCACATGTGATATACTGTGAAGTACTGAAGCAGTGTTGGTGAAGTAAATAGTTGAAAGAATTTTCTTCTCAGTTTTAATTAGAAGAGTCAGACTGTTGGGGCGCCTGGGTGGCTCAGTTGGTTAAGCGTCCGACTTTCGCTTAGGTCATGATCTCACGGTTCGTGGGTTCGAGCCCTGCATCGGGCTCTGTGCTGACAGCCAGCTCAGAGCCTGGAGCCTGTTTCAGATTCTGTGTCTCCCTCTCTCTCCGACCCTCCCCTGTTCACACTGTCTCTCTCTCTCTCAGAAATAAATAAACATTAAAAATTAAAAAAAAAAAGAAGAGTCAGACTGTTGATTTATTAAGCATTTAACAAGTGTTTTAAGAAATTTAAATGACCTCACGGGGCACCTGGGTGGCTCAGTGGGTTAAGCAGCCGGCTTGGGCTCATGGCATGATCTCACAGTTCATGGGTTCAAGCCCCATGTTGGGCTCTGTGCTGACAGCTAGCTCAGAACCTGGAGCTTATTTCAGATTCTGTATCTCCCTTTCTTTCTGACCCTCCCCTGCTCTTTCTCTCTTTCTCTCTCAGAAATAAATAAAACATTTAAAAAATTAAAAAAAAAATTAAATGACCTTATGAGGTTTTTTTCAGTTGGATGAACTGTGGGACTCTAGGTTAACCTGGCTATTGGGAAAGGAAGATCTTGAATTCTTGAAGTCTGATGGTTGAGACATTGTGTAGCTTAGGGGTATACAAGAATGTTCTTCCACAAAGATAGCCTTGCCATTGGCTTGTATACTGGACCCAACTAGAAGTCAGGAACTAAAAGTTCACTAGCTATGATTCTGTCTTCACTAGGCTCTGCCTAGAGTTCTCTGCCTGTATTCCTTTTTTGGGGTGGAGGGGAGGTGAGAGGGTGGTTACTTGACTATCTTTGGTGGAAATTTTTCTTTCTCTTTTTAGATTGGTAATTTTGTTGGGTATGCCATGTCTTTACTAAAGCTCTGCTTTGGGCAGAAGCTGATTGGAAGACATTCTTTAGCCACTTATTTACACTTGATTGTTTTAGTATTTAGGCCCCATTAATTTTTACCTTTGGGAAGGCAATTTTGGTTTTAGGGGACTATTGTCTCCAACACTGGACAACAAGTAGAACAACAGAACTTTAGAAATGAACTATATCTGGTTATCCAGTAAATACTGACAGTTGGGGAGTAGTTTGAGTTACATACATTTTGACTGAACACTTATTATTTATCTTTGATCTTAGTTAATTGATTTATCTCTACTTGGCTGTCAAAGAATTCTGGAAGATTTCTGCTTTTATTTATTTAAACACATTTAAAAAATTTTTTTTAAATTTATTTTTGAGAGCAAGAGAGACAGAGCATAAGCAGGGGAGGGGCAGAGAGAGAGTGAGACACAGAATGTCAAGCAGGCTCCAGGCTCTGAGCTGTCAGCACCAAGCCCAATGAACTCATGAACCACAAGATCATGACCTGAGCTGAAGTTGGACACTTAACTGACTGAGCCACCCAGGTGCTCCTCTGCTTTTATTTTTTTACTTCCATATTATAGAAACTGTAGTTCTTGTCTCAATCTTTTCTACTAACTAGTCCTTAGAGAATTGGAGCTTTATACTTTTATAGTCAGTGTCTTTAAATTTGGTCAGTTTGGTGTAGAGGAAAGCTTTAGAGTCAGAACCACTTGGTTTGAAAACCTAGCTCTGTCACTTACTAAGTGCAACCCTGGGCAAGATGTTTATTGTCTCTGAACTCAAGTTCCTCAGCTATAAAATGGGTTGTAAGTGGGTATTACCTACTTGCGACAGAGCAGTGAGTTGTACTGAATATTATTGATGACGTATGAAAACTATTCTGTTATTCTGGAGCGTGGCATGTATTTTACATTTTAATAATTGATTTTTCAGAACCACCTGTTGTGTCTTACATTTCTAAATAGATTTTGGTTTTGAAATGCTTAAATAATTCTTAAGAAGCATCATGTCTAGTAGACATAAGCATGCCTCAGATAATTCATAGCATTGTCATATTCACTTACTATTTATGTTAAAATATGGATAAAAAATAATCTCTTTTCCAAGTCACATGAATTCACTGAAAATTTTTTTGTAAATAGAAATATGTTACCATCCATTTTTATAACAAAGATATAATAAGTTTGTTACATAATACCTGACTTGAGGTGCCTGAGTAGCCCAGTTGGTTAAGCATCTGACTCTTGATTTCAGCTCAGGTCACCATCTCATAGTTAGTGTGATCAAACCCACGTTGGACTGTGCACTGATATCATGGAGCTTGCTTGGGATTCTTTCTCTTCGTCTCTCTCTGCCTTTAACCTGGTCTCTCTCTCTCTCTTTCTCTCTCTTTGCCCCTCAAAATAAATAAGTAAACATTAAAAAAATACCTGACATACTTTGTAATTTGCAAGATTTCAGGCCCCACTGCATATACACTGTGGATAGTGGCTAACCTGTGTCCCAGCCTCATGTGATGAGGCCTAAATGAAGAGATGCTGAGGCCTTTGAACAAAGGGCACTCTACTCTAAACTCTACTGTGTTGCTCAAAGCTTAGGTTTCTTTCTTTTTTTTTTTTTTCTAGGAGAGAGAGAGAGAGACAGCGTGAGCAGGGGAGGGTCAGAGAGAGAGGGAGATACAGACTCTGAAATAGGCTCCAGGCTCTGAGCTGGCAGTCAGCACAGAGCCCGACGCGGGGCTCGAACCTGTGAACTGCGAGATCATGACCTAAGTGAAAGTCGGACGCTTAACCGACTAAGCCACCCACGCGCCCCTCAAAGCTTAGGTTTCTTGATATTTGCTCTAAAGGCCTGAACTGTTTGTGCTAAGGGCTCTGTATTTGCTAAACTACCTCAGTAACCAGCATGCTCTGAAGGAAGACCCCACCTGAAATCTTTCAGCAATATCTTTCTGCTTTACTTTTCCTATACTTACATGTGTGGTTGATTATTACAGACCAATGGAAAAAAACAATAATTTTATGTGAGTAATGTTGCTTTTTCCTCCAGTTCTTTCTTTCACTGATTTCAGAATAATTAAGGGCCTTTAATACCTCTTTGAAAATAATTACCAAGGTTTTTAACTATCTTGAAAGATCATAGAATCCATTATACAATCATTTAGAAATCTTTTAAGTGGGATGTTTAAATTAGAAAATCAGAATATTATTGAAAGCTTTTTTCTGATAGAAAAGCTGCTTTGATTTTTATTTCATCATCATTAATTAAAAATATCAGTTACACGAATTATGATTTACAACCCGCCTAGTAATTTTCATCTGTCTTCATAATAAAAATTCACTCTGTAATCTCTTGCATAAAAAGGCAGTAAACAGCACCTGCCAGAGCACTGTAGCACTAAGAGCCATCAAGCCTGCATTCACTTCACCATGCAAAACAACAGCGAAAGAGTTAATAAAAGCTGAATACATTACAAGATTACAAGGGTTTTTATTTATTAGGGGACAGGGAAGGTATGGAGTATATGGGATAAAACATTAATAACCTCTTCATTCTGCCGGACTGACCTGGTCTTGCTTGGGAACTACTCTTTTAGCCCCACAGGGACTGTGAAACTGTGCTTTGGTGGTCTATAGGAGAGGTTCGACTTGGCAAGTGTACTGGTGAATGATGTCATTGAATGCATACCATATGTATTGAGAGTCAGTGAATGCTATTCTCACTGCCGTGCACAGGCATATGTAAGTGTTGGAATGGAAAAATCATTTTTATGAAAATACGGAGAAGTAAAACAAGAATGTTCTGTCCTGAGCCTGATCAAATCACCAGTAGCTGCCAAGTACGAATACTCCATGTAAGGTTTTCTCTATTTAATTCTCCAGCTTCCGGCCTTTTGTTGGCTCTCAAAGTAGTCCATTCTGAAGGCCTTATTCAGCATGTTCTTTCTATTGATATGATATGAACACCAAATGAAAGTTCCATTTTCTCCATTAAAGTAAAGCTGGGAGAGTATTTTAGTGTGCGTGGTCTGTAGCAGATGGAAATGATTAATTGATTCAGCTAACTTGCCAAATTGTTCTCCTTTTCCCAGTAGAGCTGGGTTGTCTGAGAGATTCGTGGTGCTAATCATGGTTCCACTCATTAATATATCAGAAAGGATATAACTGTTGTGTTTTAATTATTCTCATTACTATTATTTAATACGTTATGCGCTAATGGTACATAATGGGTATGTCAAATAAATAAAGCAATTGATTCCTGTTAGGAATTTATAGCCTATAAGATCGAAGAATACATGGAGATGCAAAAATGTGAATACCCAGTTATTTTATTCTTAATTTTTTATTAGCAAGTCAGTGTCCTTAGTAAAAGCCCAATGTGATTTTTCTTAAGCCTGAATATATGCCATCTTAAAATCTTCAACTATTTTGCTTTATACATAAAGACCACTTCATGTAACAAGCAGTTTGATTTTAATTTTATAAAAACAAAAACCATATTTGCACATTATAAGGCATTAGCTCATATAGTAAATATAGAAAATATAAACAATAAAATAAAATATATAACAGAATTTTACATTTTGATATTTTCCTTCTATATTTTTTCTGTATATGTACAAATGCATGTATACATGAACACATATGTGTGTATACACACAAAGTGTATATTTTAATTTTTATAAAATTCAGAAACCCTTTGAAACGAACATTTTCTTGCCTATTTTTGCTTTATAGTATATCATGAGATTTTCTTATGTCATAAAGATGTTTTTAGAAATCTCGTTTTTAGAAAGAAATTAGTTTTTGTTTTAAAAAGGAAATGTTGGGGCGCCTGGGTGGCTTAGTTGGTTAAGCGTCCGACTTTCGTTTAGGTCATGATCTCGCGGTTCGTGGGTTCGGGCCCCGCGTCGGGCTCTGTGCTGACTGCCAGCTCAGAGCCTGGAGCCTGTTGCAGAGTCTGTGACTCCCTCTCTCTCTGATCCTCCCCTGCTCACGCTGTCTCTCTCTCTGTCTCCTAGAAATAAATAAAAAAAAAATTAAAAAATAAAAATAAAAAGGAAATGTTGCCTTTTAAACTAGACAAAGTCAATGCATCCTTCCATTTCAGCTCCCAGAATTTGATCTTAACTGTGCCACCCAGGCACACCCCCACTGGATTTTCTTGAAGCAAATAACAGACATTATGTGTATGTAATGTCTGTCTGTCTGTATACTAGGAAAGCATTTTTTATTAAGAGCATGTCTCCCTTCAGAGCTGGGAGTGAACAACCCCAGAGGTTGACTGTTAGAAAGTATGAATCAGGTGTCAGAAACAATGTTATGATAGAGAGAAACTATAAAATCCATTAACAAACATTCACTGAATGCTTACTATACTGAAACACTGCTCTAGGTGCTGAGGATACAGATTTTTTTTCTTTTTTCAAGTAAGCTCTATATCCAGTATGGGGTTTGAACTCATGACCCTGAGATTAAGAGTTGCATGCTCTACCAACTGAGCCAGCCAGGCACTCCTGAAGATACAGAGTTCAAAGACACTGACTATGACTTCAAAGAGCTCACTTTCTAGGAGAAGATACAGATAAGCATCACATAATTATAATACAGTGTAGCAAGTGTTGAGTTTATAAACACACACACACATACACACACACACACATAGGTATGGATAGTATCCTGTATATGTGTGTATGTATATATGTGTGTGAGACACATGTGCATACACATATATACATGTGTATATACATACAGGCATACATACACATTCATATATATGTGTGTGTGTATATATATATATACACATATATATATATATATCTCCTATAAATGTATATAGGATACTATAGGAGTATCTAGGAGAAGTATATAACCAAAGATGTAAAATTACATATGATTAATGATTACCCTTTGTGCACCTAGCTTTTAGTTGTTTATGTACACTTTTTTAAGTACTTTCATGAAGACAGTTACCAGAAAAAGATACCTAAAAGGGGTTAATGAACAATTGGTTTTTATTTATTACACAGATGAGAGGAAAAATGGTTTTTTTCCTTTGCCATATTCATGATCAGATTACTGTAGAACACAGGAAAAGAAATGTATATTGTTTTAATGCCAGGTTTATATTAAAGATCAAAGTCCATAAATGTAACAAATATAACAAGTTATTGATTTACATGAGTCTATTGACTCAAGTATAGTTGTGAGTGAATTGGAGAAGCTCATCTTTCCACTATTGATCCACACTTTAACTGGTGTATTTGTTCATGAGGCTGGCTCCATAGAAAATTCTTCTTTCTGAAGTATGAATTACATTGGGCCTGCCAGGCTTTCATATGAGATGGACAATTATTATGAAACTGGCAATCGTTACATCAGTGCTTGGAATCTGTCACAGGCTACTGACTGGAACTAATGACTGCTTATTAATTTTTGTCAAGTATTTCCATTTTTTGTTAGCATCTTGATAATCTATAAGATTTTTTAAAAAGACTTTAGCTAATACTGTTAAGATATAGCCAAAGACAACATTAGCTATAATGTAATATGAAGTATTGTTGCTGAGAATAATAATAGATTAACATTCTGACACAACATTTTAAGGTTTAGTTTTCCATAACTCCCAACAACTCAGGAAGATAGCCTTTTCATTATCATCATTTCATAGACATGGAAACTGAAGCCCAGTGATATTAAGTGGCCTTTTCAAATTTACTTAGTAAGTTGTAAAGCTAAGGTTCAAACTCATTTATTTATCAACAGAGACTCATTTTGAGTCTGCGTGTAAAAGGCGCTGGGAATAAAGTTGTGAAAACTCATGGCACTTACATCCTAAGGGAGAGCCAGATATTAAAGCAATCAATCATGGAATTAATTATTTAATTACAATTGTGATTAATGTTGTGAAGGAGTACAACACAAAATGAGAGTGTACAATGCAGAATGAAAGCATACGACCTGGAAGACCTGACTAGTCTGGAATTCCCTGGAGAAATACTTCATCTGAATTCGGAAGAAGGTGGAGGAGGTGGGGGGAATGTTCCAGGTAGAGGGGGCAGCACGGGCAGGAGTTCTGAGGGAGAAAGAATGTTATATTCCGAGACTGAAAATTAGGCAAGTGTGTTTGGAGCACAAAGAATGGAGGAAAAGATGTCTAATAAGGTAGCTGGGGTTAGAGTCCAAATCTACTGCTTTTTGGCAAAAAAATTCAACACAGCTTTGTGCCTGCGATCCATGAGGCAACATGTGATGCAGTATGAAGGAATACAAACTTGCGGTCTAAATTTAAAAATGCAAAAAAAAAAAATGCTGCCAGAAGCCAGCCATGGACTTTTATGGGTACGTTTATGATATTATCATATGGCATTATATGGTCAGTTTTTATTAATAACATATATAACCCAAACTAGGATATATTTGCTTTTATCCTTGGTTTAAAGGGTTACTCCCTTTCCTCTGGCTTTTGTAGGAATTGAAGATGACCTGTATTACTCAAGATTTCCACAGTGGCAGCCTTAGTGTCACAGTCTTGTAGGAAGCTCTTTAGAAGGACTTTTGGGTGTTGCCTTTACATTTTCCTTTGTAATTTCTTCAGAAGGGAGTCTGCATGATTCCTCTTGTGGTGCCAGTAAGTGAGTGATGCTTAAGGATACTGAAATCAGGTGATGAGCATTTTCTGAGCCTCAACTCTCTCAGGTGCAGGAATAATGGGGGTTAGGCTACACTCGGCAGATACTGGCGCTCCATTGCAGAAACAGCAGTTACTCTCTGACTGATTGCTATAGACCGTCGCCAAAAATAGTAATTCTATTCTGTTCCATTTGGGAACTATGTATGAGAGTACTATATTAACTATGTAAGTCTTAAAAAGATTTGGTGAAAAAGCATAATGCTTTTATAGATACTAAAGAAAGCTTTTAGTAACAATCAGCCCTTTAACTTAAAACATCAGAACATACTATGAATTCCAAAACTTCATGGCATTTAAAAAATTCATTGCATGGAAAGAGAATATATATAAAAAAGCACAGAGGTAAGTGATGATTTTAAAAATATATATTTTTCAACATCACATAGATTATGTAAAAAAGCAAAAAGAGAGCATAATGAAGAGACTCTTAACTCACCTATTTGCATTATCATGAAAATAAGTTTTCAAATTTACTTGGGAAAGAACTCAGTAAGATTCTAATTCTTTGTTTATTGATTGATTATTTGATTGTAGGCTTCACACCCAGCATGGACCCCAAAAGGGGGCTTAAATTTATGACCCTGAGATCAAGACCTGAGCTGGTATCCAGAGTTGGATGCTTAACTTCCTGAGCCACTCAGGCACCCCTATAATTCATTTTTAAATTTCTGGATCAATACATAGATTTATTCAAACTTATTTAAAAGCTGTTCTTGAAGGAGATCTCGTTAAGCAGAATAGAAGGGGCGCTTGTCTGAGTTAGTCAAGCCAGAGCATGTGACTCTTAACCTCAGGGTTGTGAGTTCAAGCCCCACATTGGCCGTGAAACTTACTTTAAAAAAAAGTAGAATAGGAATAAATATCATATATTTTAAACTGACTTTATTAGATCTGTAGCATAGCTATTCTGAGATTCAAAATGTGAAGTGTCGGCCGCCTGGGTGGCTTAGTTGGGTAAGCGTCCGACTTCTGCTCAGGTCATGATCTCATGACTTGCGAGTTTGAGCCCCACTTTGGGCTTTGTGCTGACGGCTTAGTCTAGAGCCTGCTTCAGAATTTGTGTCTCCCTATCTCTCTGCCCCTCCTCTGCTTGTGCTCTGTCTCTTTCCCTAAAAAATAAATAAACGTTAAAAAAATGTGAAGTGTCTATATAGGAGTGTACAACATAAACTATATGTGTTTTCAAGTAATGTCCTAATCATGTTTATTTTGTATCCCTTATTACATCAGATAGAGCATCCTGCAATTAAAAATTCCATCTTCTCTCTATTCCCACTGCCATGGCTGTAGTTATGACCCACATTAACCTAAAACTCCATTTTGTTTATATATAATATAGACAGAGAAAAGTGCAAAATCATGAATGTACAAGAGTGAACATACCCATATAATCACCACTGAAATTGAAGAAATGGAGTATTATCAATGTCATAGAAGCACCTCATTTTGCCCCCTCCCAATCATTACTTCCTCACACAACTCTAAAGATAACCACTGTTCTGATATCCTACGTCATAGATTTAGACCTTTATTATTATTTTTTAAGGTTTTATTTTTTTATTTTTTATTAAAAATTTTTTAATGTTTTATTTATTTTTTGAGAGAGAGATAGAGACAGCATAAGGAGGGGAGGGTCAGAGAGAGAGGGAGACACAGAATCCAAAGACAGGCTCCAGGCTCTAAGCTGTCAGCACAGAGCCCGACGTAGGGCTCGAACCCAAAACCATGAGATCATGACCTGAGCTGAAGGTGGACGTTTAACCGACTGAACCACCCAGGTGCCCCAAGGTTTTATTTTTTTTAAGTAATTTCTCTTCCCAGTGTGGGGCTCAAACTCACAATCCCGGAATCAAGAGTCACTAAGTCCATAGATTTAGTCCGCCAGGTACCCCAGCCCTCCCTTAAATGGAATCCAACAATGGAATCTTTAGTGGCTTCTGTGTGTTTGGCTCCTTTAGCTCCACAGTATATTTATGAGATTGACTCATATTACATAAGTCAATTTGTTCACTTTTATTGCTGTATATACAAAAATATACTTTTAAGTTGTTGGATATATGGATTGTTTCTAGGTTTTGGTTATTATGAATAATGATGTTGTGATCATTTTTGGGTATATCTTTGAATGTACATTTGAATACACATTTCTGTTGGCTATACCTGGGAATGTAATTAGTGGATCATATGGTAAGTGTGTGTTCAACTTCATAGGTAATGCCAAACACTTGTGCCAGTTTGAACTCCCACAAGCAGTTTTTGAGACTTCAAGATTTTCTACATCCTTGCTGACATTTGGTATTTTCAGTCTATTTAATTTTAGCAATTCTTGTGATTGTGTAGTGATACCTCCTTATGGCTTTCATTTATGTTTCTTTCATGATTAGTGAAGTTGAGCATCTTTTATTTATTGGCCACTGGATATCCTGTTGATTTTTCTTTTTCTTACTGATTTGTACAAAAAGCTCTTTATATAATCTGAATACAAACTCTTGGTTAAGATATGCATTGCACATATTTCCTTCTACTCTGTGATTTGCCATTCTATTTTTCTAATGCTATCTTGTAATAAAAGTTCTTAATTTTGATGTCCAGTGTACCATTCTTTTTCTTTATGGCAATGTTTTTATGTCTTTATTTATATATAAGAAATATTTGTCATTTGTAAACAGAGATAATTTTATATCTTCCTTCCCAATTTGAATCCATTTTATTCCTTTTTCTTGCCTTATTGCTCTGGCAAGGACTTCAAGGACCATGTTGAGTAGAGGTGGCAAGAGTGGGCAATTTTGCCTTGTTCCTGAACTTAGAGGGTAAACTTTTCAATTTTTATCTTTGAGTGTGATATTAGTTGTGGGCTTTTCACATATAGGTTTCATATTGTTGAGGTAGTTTCCTTCTACTCCTAATTTGTTGAATGTTTTTTATCATGAAAGGGTATTGAATTTTGTCAATGTTTTTTCTTTTTAAAAATTTTTTTGAACTGTTTATTTTTGAGAGATGGAGGGAGAGACAGAATGTGAGCTGAGAGGGACAGAGAGAGGGAGACACAGAATCTGAAGCAGGCTCCAGGCTCTGAGCTACAGCAAAGAGCCTGATGTGGGACTCAAACCCATGAACTGCTAGATCATAACCTGAGCTAAAGTCGGACATTTAACTGACTGAGCCACCTAGGCACCCTTCAAATGTTTTTTCTTCATCAGTGCAATGATCATGTGGTTTTTATCCTTTATTTTGTTACTATGTTTTACTACACTGACTGATTTTTGTCTGTTGACCCACTCTTGTATTCCAGGGAGAAATCTTACCTGGTTGTGTTTCAATGTGTTGTTGAATTCAGTTTGCTAGTACTTTGTTGAGTATTTTTATATCCACTGGTCTGTAGTTTTCTTGTATCTTTGGCTTTTGTATCAGGATAATGCTGGCCTCATTAACTGAATTTGGAAGTGTTCTCTTCAATTTTTTGGAAAAATAGAAGAGGATTGCTGTTCTTCTTTAAATGTTTTTAGATTTCTTCATTGAAGCTTTTGTTTATTGGGAATTAAAAAAATTTTTTTCTTTTTAATGATTGTTTATTTTTTTAATGTTTTAATTTATTTCTGAGAGAGAGAGAGAGAGTGAGCAGAGGAGGGGCAGAGGGGGTGGGGGGGAGACATGGAATCTAAAACAGGCCCCAGGCTCTGAGCTGTCAGCACAGAGCCCCATGTTGGGCTCCAAGTGGGGAATGGCAAGATCATGACCTGAGCCAAGTTGGACGCTTAACCGCCTGAGCTACCCAAGTGCCCTTATTGGGAAGTTTTTGATTGCCAATTCAGTCTCTTTACTAGTTATAGTTTTGTTCATATTTTTTATTTCTTTGTAATTCAGTCTTGATATATTGCATGTTTCTAGGAATTTATCCATTTTTTTAGTTATCCAGTTTGTTAGCATAATACTGTTTATAGTAGTTTATTATAATCCTTTTATTTGCAGCATCCATTGTAAGGTCTTCTTTTTCATTTCTGATTATAGTTATTTGAATCTTCTCTTCTTTTTTTCTTATCTAAGGAAAAGGGTTTGTCAATTTTGTTGATCTTTTAAAAAATTGACTCTTGTTAAATTTTGCTATTGTTTTTCCCTTTATTTCACTTCTTTTCACTGTAATCTTTATTATTTCCTTCCTTCTGCTAACATTGGATTTAGTTTATCCTTTTTTTCCCCTCTAGTTCCATGAGGTGTAAAGTTAGGTTGTTTATTTGAGATCTTTCTTACTTTTATTTTTTTAAAATATGTATTTATTTATTAGAGAGAGAATATGGGGGAGAGCCAGAAGGAGAGGGAGAGAGAGAATCCCAAGCAAGCTCCATGATATCAGTGCACAGTCCAACGTGGGCTTGATCCCACTAACCGCGAGGTGGTGAGCTGAGTCAAGAAGAGTTGGACGCTTTACTGACTGAACCACCCAGGCACCAAAGAGACCGTTCTTATTTTTAAATTTAAATGTTTATGGTAGTAAACCTCCCTCTTAGTACTACTTTCACTACATCCTGTAAGTTTTGGTAGGTTATATTTTCACTTTCATTTTTCTAATTTGAGTACCTGGGTGGCTCAGTCATTAAACATCTGACTTTGGCTCAGGTCATGATCTCATGGTTTGTGATTTGGAGTCCCACATTGGGTGAGCATGAGCTCTGCATCGAGTGAGCCCTGCTTCTCTCCCTCTCTCCCTCTTCCCCTCTCTCTCTCCCTCTACCCTTCCTGGAATTCTCGGTCTCTCTCTCTCTGACCTCCCTTTCTCACACATACACAAAAGATACTTTCTAATTTTCCTGATGATTTCTCTCTTGACGTATTACTATTCTTTTTAATTTTAACCATTCTTTTGGATGTGTAATGATGTTTTATTTTGGTTTTAAATTTTCATTTCTCTGATGAATTATGCATCCTTTTCTCTGCTTATTGGCTATTAGTATATCTACTTTTGTTATTTTTTTAATGTTTATTCTCTTTTGGGAGAGAGAGAGAGAGAGAGAAAGAGAGAGAGCGAGCGCACAAGTGGGAGAGGGGCAGAGAAGGGGAGAGATACAGAATATGAATCAGACTCCAGACTCTGAGCTGTCAGCACGGAGCCTGATACAGGGCTCAAACCTACAAGCGGTGAGATCATGACCTGAGCCGAAGTTGGATGCTTAACCAACTAAGCCACCCAGGCAGCCCGGTATATCTGCTCTTGTAAAGTATCTGTTCAGATTTTTTGCCCAACCTTTAATTGGGTTGGTTTCTTCTTGCTATTGAGTTAAATATATATTCTGGATCAAATCCATCTTTAGTCATATACATTGAGAATATTTTCTCCTATTTTGTAGTTTGCTTTGGTTTTCTTAATGGCATCTTTTAAAGATCAGAAGTTTAAAATTTTGGTGAAGTCTAATTTATCCCTTGTTTTAAATGATTCATGCTTTTTGTGTTATGTCTAGGAAATCTTTGTTACTCAAAGACTGTGAATATATTCTAGTGTTTTATAGTTTTAGCTCTTAGAGCTGGTCTGTGGTCAACTTTGAGTTAATTTTTGTGTTTTTTTTTTTTTTAATTTCTGAGAGAGAGAGAGAGAGAGAGAGAGAGAGAGAGAGAGGCAATGCGAGCAGGGGAGGGTCAGAGAGGGAGACACAGAATCAGAAACAGGCTCCAGGCTCTGAGCTAGCTGTCAGCACAGAGCCTGACGCGGGGCTGGAACCCACGAACCATGAGATTATGACCTGAGCCGAAGTCGGACACCTAACCAACTGAGCCACCCAAGCACCCCTAATTTTTGTGTATGGTGTGAGTTAAGGTTTTAGGTGCAATTTTTTTTGTATTGATACCAAGTTGTTAAGATACCATTAACTGAAAAACCATCTTTTTTTACAATTGAATTAACTTGCTTATTTTGTTGAAAATATGTTGGTTTTATATATACTTGCATCTGTTTCAGGATTCTTTATTTTGTTCCTTTGATTTATACATGTATCATGACATCATCATCACGCTGTCTTGGTTACTGTCACTTTATAGTAAGTCTGGAAGTCAGATAGTGAGTCCTACAACATTGTTCTTCTTTTTAAAAACTATTTGGCTATTCTGGGTCTTTTGGATTTCTATACAAGTTTTTGAATCAGCTTATCAGGTTCTACCAAAACTAGCTACCATTTTAATTGTATTACATTGACTCTATAGATAAATTTGGTGAGGACTGACATCTTAATAATAGTGAATCTTCCAACCCATTAACATGATATAGGACTTCCTTAATTTTTCATCAGCATGGCATTCCAGACCCTCCATGATCTGACTGCTACTAAAATTTTCAGCCCCAATTCTTGCACTTCTTGTCCCTAACTTGTTTTTCCATGTACTCTTAACACACTGTGTCATTTTCTGCTTTGAGATTCAGATGATTTCCTTTCCTAAAACATCTTACATATCACATTTTCATATGATTAACAACAGGCACAGAGCCTGGGTTTGAAACTATGTAAAGATTTTAATATAATTACTATCTCATGTGAGTTGCTCAGTAAATGCTAGCTTTTATGATGCTTATATTTCATATATTCACTAGATTGTGAACTCCTTGAGAACAATGGCCATTTTTATTTCTTTATTGGTACATCTGGTGCCTAACACAATGCTTGGCACATAGTATTCTATAAATGTTTATTTTTACCAGTTTTTGCAGAAGTCTGGAAATAGACACAGAAATATTTTCTGAAACGTTCAAATTTCACACCAGGAAGAAGTAATCCTCTGGCCTCTGGAATTTTATCAGATAAGACACCCTGTTTCTCAGTATGGTACTGGCACTAAAACAGACACATAGATCAATGCAATAGAACAGAGAGCCCAGAAATAAAGCTGTGCTTATATGGTCGATTAATCTATGACAGAGGAGGCAAGAATATGAGATGGAGGAAAGACTTTTCAACAAATGGTTCTTGGAAAATTGGACAGCTACATGCAAAAGAATCAAACTGGACCACTTTCTTATATCATACACAAAAATTAGGCTCACTATGGATTAAAGACCTAAATGTGAGATCTGAAACCATAAAACTCCTAGAAAGAAACATAGGAAGTAATTTGTTTTATATTGGCCATAGAAACTGTTTTCTAGATATGTCTTCTCAGGCAAGTGAAACAAAGGCAAAATTAAACTATTGGGATACACAAAAATAAAAAGCTTTTGCACAGTGGAAGAAATCATCAACAAAATGACAAGGCAACCTACTGAATGAGAGAAGATATTTGCAAATAATAGATTTGATAAGGGATAAATACCTAAAATTTGTAAACAACTTATAAAACTCAACATAAAACCCCCCAAATAATCCAATTAAAAATGAGCAGAGGACCCTAATAGACATTTTTTGAAAGAAGATACAGAAAATAGGGCCAACAAACATATGAAAAGATGCTCCACATCACTAAATGTCAGGAAAATGCAAATTAAAACCACAATGAGATAGCACATTACACCTGTCAGAATGTCTAGAATTAAAAAGATAAGAAATAACAAGTGTTGGTGAGGATGTAGATGAAAAGGAACCTTGGTCCAGCTTTTGTGGGAATGTGAACTGGTGCAGCCATGGTGAAAAACCATGTGGAGTTACCTCAAAAAATTAAAAATAGCATTGCCATATAATGCAGTGATTCCACTACTAGGTATCTAACCAAAGAACACAAAAACACCAATAAAAAGATATATGCATCCCTGTGTTACTTGTAGCATTATTTAGAGTAGCTAAGATATGGAAGTAACCCTAGTGTCCATCAATAGATGAACGGATAAGGAAGATATGATATATATATGTAATGGAATATTACTTAGCCATAAAAAGAATGAAGTCTTGCTATTTGCAACAACATGGAAATCTAAGAGGGTTTAATGCTAAGTGAAACAGGTCAGTCAGAGAAAGACAAATACCATTTGATTTCACTTATATGTGGAATTTAAGAAACAAAAGAAATGAACAAACAAAAAACAAGAGGCAATACAGAGAACAAACTTAATGGTTGCCAGAGAGGAGGTCGGTGAAATAGATAAAAGGGATTAATAGTATACTTATTGTGATGTAATATATAGAATTGTTGAATCATATATTGTACATCAGAAACTAATGTGACACTGTGTTAATTATACTTTAATAAAAAAAGGCACTGTGTTTTTCAAGTTTGTAATCAAAATACAAGTATAGTGGAGTGATGGATGTGATTTTTATTCCAGCCACAGAGTGCAGTACCTCAAGTGATCTGTTACTAGTTTTTCTTCCTCTTGTCTCATTTTGTGAAATTGTTGTCTAAATTTTTATTTTATTCTTTGTACAGCTTTATGAAACTCAAGTTGTCAGGAATCACGTAGAAGATTGTTACTGTTAACAAATAGAAATTATTGCTGCTAATGAAAATTATGGGATTCTTGTGATAAGAAATTGTCTATTATAAATGTTGAGGTTTCTGCATATTGTAGACCTTAATGTAATTAACTGTGTCCTCGCAAGATTATATATTAATCAAAAGATAAAACTAATCTGAATATTAAGGGCCAATTGGACCTATATTAGAGTATTTCTACATCACCATTTTGTAATCATCTTCTGCTTGTAATGATAGATCCTTCTATAAGAAAAATATTTTTGAGAGGTTAGTACTTTCTCTGACATTCCCTCGGAATTCTTAACTTCCTACTTTATGAGCGAGCCCAAGAAAGTCATATGGACATAATGATTAAAGTAAATGATCTTAGCCACGCTGCCAGTGGAATTCTAACAGCAAAACAGGTAAATGGATGATACCAGACAGATGCTGGAGCTGTCAGAGAGCTCATGGTAGTCTTGTAGGTTAAGGCGGTGATGATTCCTTCTTGGAGGCTTCTCTCACTTTTGCACACTCTACAAAGGATTTAACATTAGCACATCAATTGGACAAATATTTATTCAGTACTTAATATTTATATTGTTTGAAACGATGCTAGAATTGAAGTATATTATTATTTTTACTAGCTTCATTGAGATAGAATTAACACAATTGTAAGATATTTGAAGTGTACATCATACTGATTTGATACGTATACATTGTGAATGTGTTCCCCCATTTAGTTAATATATTCATCATTCATGTATTTATTTATTTTTGGTGAGAACATTTACATTCTCTCTCAGCTAATTTTAGTCAGATAATACAGTGTTATCAACCATAGTCACTATGTTTTACATTAGATCCTCAGGTCTTTGTCATCTTCTAGCTGAGAGTTTGTACCCTTTTACCATCTCTCCTTATTTTACCATTCCCTAGCTTGGCAACCACTTTTTTACTCTGTTTCTTTGAGTTTGACTTTTTCCCCCCCAAATTTATATACATGATACTATGCAGTATTTGTTTTTCTTTGGCTGGCTTATTTCATTTAGCATGATGCCCTCAGGGTTAATCCATGTTGTCAAAAATGGCAGGATTTTCTTCTTTCTAGTGCCTGAATGATATTCCATTATCATTCCATTATTCCATATATATATATATGATAATGGAATATATATATATGATAATATATATACGTATATACCGTATCATTTTTTATCCATTTATCCCTTGACAGAAACTTAGTTTTTTTCATATTTTGACTATTGTGAATAATGCTCTAGTGAACATAGGAATGGAGGTGTCTCTTCAATATCTTGTGTTCATTATCTTTGGATATCTGCCCAGAAAAGGGATTTCTGTGTCATATGGTAGTTGAATTTTTAATTTTTTGAGGCCCCTCCATGCTGTTTTCCATAGTGACTATACCAATTTACATTTCCACCAGTAGCACACAAGGGTTCCCTTTTCCACATCCTCATTAATACTAGATGTTATCTGTTGTCTTTCTGATAATCATTCGAAAAGGTATACAGTGATGTCTCATGGTTTAGATTTGCATTTTCCTGATTATCCATGTTCAGCACCTTTTCATGTACCTATCGGCCATCTGTATGTCATTTTTGGAAAAATGTCTATTTAGTTACTCTAGAATTAAATTGGATTGTTCTTTGCTTGTTCTTTGAGTTGTAGGAGTTCTTTATGTATTTTGGATGTTAACCTTTGATTTGCAAAGAAATGTTCCCATTCAGTAGGCTCCCTTCTCATTTTGTTGATGGTTTCCTTTGCTTTGAAGAAGCTTTTGAGTTTGATACAGTCTCTAAGGGGTGTGTGTGTGTGTGTGTGTGTGTGTGTGTGTGTGTGTATGTGTGTGTATTTTCCACTTCCAACAATATGTGTACCTCATTTTTTCCAGCTTTATACATATAACATTGTGTAAGTTTAAAGTGCACATGTGATGATTTGATATATACATATATTGTGAAATGAGAAGATATATTTTCAAAAATTATAGTGCTGGGCCCATTGGGATGGCTAAAATGAAAAACAAAAGGCAGCGACAAATATTCAGGAAAATGTGGAAAAACTAGAACCCTCATACACTGCTGGGGGGGGGGTACCAAAAATGGTACTCTTTGAAAATAGTTTGGCAGCTTAAAACATTAGAGAGTTACCATATGACTCAGTGATTCTATTCCTAGTGATATATCAAGGGAATTGAAAACATGTTCATACAAAAACTTTTACAAGAATGTTTGTAGCAGCATATTCAAAAATTAGAAACAACCCAAATGTACATCAGATGATGATTGGGTAGAAAAAATGTGTTATAGCCATGCAATAGAATATTATTCAGCCATAAAAAGGAATAAGTATTGATACATGCTACAACATGAATGAACTTGAAAACATTATTGTAAGTGAAAGAAACCAGATCATATATTGTATAATTTCACTTATATGAAATTACCACAATAGGCAAATCAATAGAGACAGGCAGTAAATTACTGGTGTCCAGGAGCTAGGAGGAGGCAGAAATGAGAGTGACTGCTAATGGATATGGAGTTACTTTTTGGAATGATGAAAATGTGCTAAAATTGATCATGGTGATAGATTATACTGAAACCACTGAATTGTATAGTTTAAATAATGAATTTATGGTGTGTGAATTATATCTCAATAAAGTTTTTTTTAAAAAATTATGATACATGTATATATAATAGAGTATTACTTAGAAATCAAAATGAATGAAATCTTGCCATTTGCAACTACATGGATGGAACTAGAGGGTATTATGCTAAGCGAAATTAGTCAGAAAAAGACAAATATCATATGACTTCACTCGTGGAGTTTAAGATACAAATGAGATGAACATAAGGGAAGGGAAGCAAAAATAATATAAAAGCAGGGAGAGGGACAAACCATAAGAGCCTCTTAAATACAGAGAACAAACAGAGGTTTGCTGGAGAGGTTGTGGGTGGTGGGATGGGCTAAATGACCAAGGAGCATTAAGGAGGACCCTTGTTGGGATGAGCACTGGGTGTTAGATGTAGGGGATGAATCACTGGATTCTACTCCTGAATCATTATTGCACTATATGCCAACTAACTGGGATGAAAAGTTTAAAAAAAATAAAATAAAGGGAAAAATTTTTCTATAAAAAAATCATGGTGCTGGAGTTTACCTGATAGGCTAATTTAGAATTTAAATCTTACATTATCTTATCCATGTATGCTGTCTCCATGTAGCTTAAGTTTTTTCAAGACAGCCATGAATTTGTGCTTTCTTTATTTCTAGGGCCTAGCAATTTCTTTTTATATCATAGTCTCTTTCTCTCTGTTTACACACGCACACATCACATCACATCACATCACATCACATCACATCACATCACATCTATGTATTATCTTATTCATTTGAGTCTTCTCTGAGTTTTTCTCGGAGTTTTGTCTCTTGAGTTTTTCTTAGTCTAGCTAAGGTTTTGCCAATTTTGTTGATTTTTTTTTAAAAACAACTCTTAGCTTTGTCTTTCTATTGCTTTTCTGTTGTTTCTGTTTCATTTATTCGTGCCCTGACATTTATTTGTTTCCTTCTGCTAACTTTGGACTTTGTTTTTCTTTTTTAAGTTCACTGGTGTGTAAGATTAAGTTATTCATTTGAGATCTTTTTCCTTAACGTAAGTATTTATTAAGCTTTTCTCCTAGAACTGTTTTCGCAGCATACTATAGGTGTTTATACGTTGTATTTACATTTTTTCTTTCAAAAAGTTTTTGACTGTTGGATTTGGCAGCATGGAACTAACTGATGGCTGTGACATGAGCAGATTCAGTGGAGTGGTAGGGGTGAAAGCCGGTTTGCCATGGCTTTAGGAAATGGGAAAAGAAAATTGGGGATGGTTAATATATATTATGAATTAAGTCCCCTAAATCTTTCTGGGTGTGTGAAATTTATATTAACATGTTCAGACACATGAAACATTCTAATAATTTTCTGTTCTTGAAGAAATCTCTCTGGAGCCTTCTGATCTGCTTCGGTTTGTACTGGTTCCTCTACAGCTGCTGTTGTTACACTAACCGTGTACTATAACTAAGGGATACCTCTTATCCCTCTCTTATGTTTGATTCATTATTTTTTGGATCCCGTGTGATCTTCCCATCTTTATTGTTTTAGAGGTATACATTCTCTAGCTGTTTTGTGAGAAATGAAACATGTAAAGACAAATCTTGAAACCTTGCATGTGTTGCTAGCAATGTCTTTATTTTACTCTCACAAGAGATGAATAGTTTGGCTAGTTATAATAATGTAGGTTAGGAATTATTTCCCCTCTGAGTTTTGAAGTAATTGATTATGCAGTCATTGTCCTCTTTTTGCTGTTGAAAATTCTGATGCAGTTTAAAATCTTAATTTTTTGGGGCGCCTGGGTGGCTTAGTCGGTTAAGCGTCCGACTTTCACTTAGGTCATGATCTCGCGGTTCGTGGGTTCGAGCCCCGCATCGGGCTTTGTGCTGACTGCCAGCTCAGAGCCTGGAGCCTGTTTCAGTCTGTGACTTCCTCTCTCTCTGACCCTCCCCTGCTCACGCTGTCTCTCTCTCTCCTAGAAATAAAAAATAAAATAAAATCTTAATTTTTTATATGACATTTTTTTTTAGTTCTAGAAGCTTATAGAATCTTCTTTGTGTTTAGTGTATTTTTTTTAAGTTTATTTGTTTTGAGAGAGAGAAAGAGAGAGAGGGAGAGAGAGAGAGAATGAGAATCCTAAGCAGGCTCTGAACTGTTCAGGGCAGAGCCCGACTTGGGGCTTGAACTCCCAAACTGTGAGATCATGACCCTAAGCTGAAATCAAGAGTCAGATGCTTAACCGACTGAGCCACCCAGGCAACCTGTCTTTAATGTGTTCTAAGCAGTTTGTTTTCTTCAGTTGTGCAGGACACTTAATGGCCAGCTCCTAATACTTTAAAACCCCATGTACTTTAATTCTGGGAAATTTCTTTAATGGTTTCATTTTCAGAGTTTTCTCTGTCTCTTTTCTTAGACTGCTTTTATTCTGATATCTAATCTCTTAGCTAATCCAATAATGTTTCCCTCTTGTTTTCCATCTCTCTTATTCCTTCATCTGTTTTTTGCAGTATTTCTTCAGCTCTATAATCTTAACTCTTTTGTTTAGTTTTAAAATTTCTCTTATTTTTTTATTTCTAAGACCTTGGTTCTCTGATTTTTTTCCTTTTTTCTAGTTCCCCATTCTTGTTTTATGTATGCAATATTTACTCATTTCTCAAAGGGTATAATAGCTGTTTTGAAATTTTCTTTAGTCTATTTCTTCCAAGTTTCCCCTCCCTCCCTCGCTTCCTTCAGCACTTTAAATCTCTGTCTTTCATATTCAGATACTTTTCTCAAATGTCAGATGGTCTTTGAACTTTGTGCACTATTTAAGAGTACATGCTGGTATTGGTTGACTGGCTGGGCTGTTTCTTTGGGAGGAACTCCTGATGTCAGTCTTTTTACATCTTTTCTCTGAGGATTGTGAGATTCTGTCATGAGGAATATTTCCATTTCTGACCTGAAGTGCACTCCTCTGACTACCAGTGAGGAGAATCTCAACATTCATCAAATAAACTTTAAATTCTCATTTTTTAAAGTTTATTTTTCAATAATCTCTACGCCCAATGTAGGGCTTGACCTCACAACCCTGAGATCAAGAGTGGCTTTTCCAACTGAGCCAGCCAGGTGCCTCACTTGAATTCCCATTTCATGCAGATTCCTACACTTGATTGTTCCTGGTGCCCCTTGTATCAGAGACCCAGTGTTTTAACCTCTACAGAGGATAAACCTTGCCATCTTCTGCTGGGATGGGGAAACAGCTCTTACATAGTTTGAAAATAGATATCTGGGTGGCTGGAGAGGTCTAACTGTTTTATAAACTTTTTATCATGAAAACTTGAGGTTATACAAGTAAAGAGAGAGCAGTTCCTATATACAATTACTAACTCCCGGCCAGTCCTTTTTTATCTGTTATTTTGAAGGATTCATGGACATTATTATTTCATTTACAAATATTTCAATAAGTATTTATAAAGGCAAAAGATATTTTTAAAGAACAAGGAACATAACCACACACTGTCATTGCACGTAAATATAATTTACAGTAATTTCTCATTATTGTCAGATGAATCAGTGTTCAGATTTCCCTCATTGTTTCATTAATGGCTCCCATTTCCACCCCATAGCATGTTTGACTCATGATCTAAATTAAGATCTACATATTGCTTGCTATGTCTTGTAAATTTCTTAATCTCCATCCCCNTGCTTTCTCTGTCCTCTTGCAAATTACTTGTTGAAGAAACAGAGTCAGTCGTCAAATTGTTTTCTAGTCTGGACTTTGCTGATTATATCCTTGTGTTAGCTTTAACATGTTATGGGTCTCTTCTGTTTCCTGAAAACTACAACCTAATAGTTGGATTTAGATGCTTTGTTAGACTAACTGTTGCAGTTGTGTGTGTGTGTGAGTACATGCGTGTGTACACATGTGTAGAGGGACAAGACCACCTCAGAAGTGTTGTCACATACTTCTGTCGTGTTATTTACATCTTTGATAGATCTGGTCATATCATGGAAATAAAGCTTTGAATTCTGATTTTGTGGAAGTATTAATATCTTTTAATGTATAGGTAAAATATAGCTTTTTTTTTTTTTAAGAAAAGCAACATGCTTGGGAGTTTAAATTGTGCTGTTTTTGCTATCTTTCACTCATGGTATCTTAATTTCTTAAATGGCTTAGTAATTTTAAAAATTCATTACTACATATTTATTTGAATGTAATCTTTGAAATTCCTAAAGGGCCTAAACTGAGATCGTTTATCTCAGGGAGGATTTGCATTTTTTTCTGTCAGACCGTGGGTTTTATAGACCTGGACGACTTTAGCGCCATCCAAAAGTCTTTGCTTAATTTGAGGGCAAGAGAGGAGCCTGGGGGGCTCGGTTGGTTAAGCATTTGACTCTTGATTTCGGCTCAGGTCACAATCTTATGGTTTGTGGGGTTGAGCCTTATGTCGGGCTCTGTGCTGTCAGTGTGGTACCTGCTTGGGATTCTCTCTTCCTCTCTCTCTCTCTGCCCCCTCCCCCCAGACCTCCCTCTCCATCCCTCTCTTTCTGTCTCTCAGAAATAAATAAACTTAAAAAAAAATTCGGGTGGGAGACTCTTACTCAGTTCTTCCAGGTTTATTTCCTCCACTCCCCCTCTCTATTTCAGCTCATACTTCTTTTTTCCCTCTTAGAGCTTTTCCTTACTTACTCACTTGCAATCTCAGGAATATGTTAAAAAATATTTTTATAGCTTATCCTGGATCCAGTTGTATGATAGAGGAGGGGTCTTGTTTTATCTGCCAGGAGCAAAAGTCCTAGAAAAGTCATTCTTAAGAATATTGAGCAATATCACATATACTTGTGACGGACATTCATAAAATTCTATGTTCCACTGATGATAATGATACATTTTATTCATATCATGCAGGTTTACCAAGGGTTTTCACATGTCTTGTTTATTTTCCATAGCAACAAAAGTAGAGGTTTCACCTTAAAAGCAAAAGTAGGCATGTTTGTTATTAAAACTAGTCATTTTCAAAAATGAGCAATTGTCTTTTTCTTATTTACTTTTAATTTTTTATTAAAATGTTTTAAAGTTTGTTTTGAGAGAGAGAGAGCAGGGGAAGGGCAAAGAGAGAGAGAGAGAGAGAGAGAGAATCTCAAGCAGGCTCTGTGCTAACAGCACAGAGCTTGATGTGGGGCTTAGACTCACAAACCCCGAGGTCATGACCTGAGTTGAAGTTGGACACTTAACTGACTGAGCCATCCAGGCCCCCTGAGCAATTGGCTTTATAAATCATCATCCAGGATGGATTGATATTGCTACTTATAACAAAATATTTCATTTGTTGTATTAACTATTTCATGCAGCAACATAGAACATTCTTACAATGGATAAAGAAAGAATATAAAACTATCTTTTATGATTATAATTATGTCAGTTATAATTCATATTACAATTACGCAAGCATTGGAAATGGATGTGGCAAAAATAAAACCCCTTGATTGAAGTTGTTGGGATTGTGGAAATTTTATTCATTTTATTCTAGTGTTGTTCTTAGGATTTTATACAGTTAATAAAAGACATTCAAAGCCTCTTTGAAGGGTGTTAATCTCCTAGTTTTTATTAAAATCTATATATACATTTGGACAGAGTAAGAAGTCTAAGATGGAGGCGTGTGTGTTTATGTTTATTTATAGATCAAAGCCTTAACCATGATTGTCTTTGTGTGGTAGGATTTTTAAGTGATTTTAAAAAATGCTTCTTTATGATATTTTTATAGTATCTATTTTTAAAATATAAAGATAATTTATTAATTTTATAATTATAAAAATGATAAAGGCATTTTCATTTTGAAAAAATGTCTTATGTGCTATAAAAGCTAGGATTTGCTTTAAAATTTTATTTGTTACTGGGGCCGAGGAAAAAAGTTTATGTCCAGAGGAAAAAGAAATTTATAACAAATCTTTCCTTAAGTCTTACCTCTGTGGTGAAAGTACATAAAAATTGAAGACTAAATTTGTCAACTAAATGTTGAGTAAGAGTCATTTGGCTTTGGAAGATCACATAGTAAACTCAAATTTTTGAACATTTAACAGTAAATATGAAACATGAAAGTAAATACTTGCCTGACTTGTGTACTTTATTAGGGGGATTGACATTTACTAAGGTAAAAGTCAGGTAATATATATGTATGTGATATTGTCATGATCTTCTCACAGTGGCCCTGCAGTGCTGGTGTGTCCTTCATCTTGTGTATTTGTGAAAATTGAAACTTGAGAGACTAAATAAAAGGGGAAAACCATTTAACTGGGGAGTGGAAGACTCAGAATTTAAACCCACCTCTGAAGGATTTGACTTTGTCCACTGTGGCCTCCCACCATGAGTGGGCTCTTTCTGCTGTTTATCTTATTTGGTTTTGCTCTGTATTTCTGCTATTTTCATTTGGCACTGGATTGTTTCAACAAAGGAAGATATTGGAAAATATACATAAAAGTTGATTAGTTGTAATTCTCATAAGACTTGAGAGATCCTCTCCCCCCCTCTTTTTGGCAGTCTGCAAATGGTTAAACTTGATGAAATACTAATGAAGAATTACAGAGTTATTTGTTTGACTTTGCCACTTGGGACACTTGGCAAATGAGACAATTCATCTCAGTGTGCAGCTAGTCTCATTTCTTAAAGAAAATTAATTAATGCAGTTTGTCTTCCTCCCATATCTCTGATTATAGTCCTTTTTATTATACCTTCACTTTCCTGCTTTACTTTTCTTCGCTGAAAATACCTGTTTTTCAAGGCTTTCTTGTTTCTTTCCACCTGATAAGTAAAAGCAACTTTCCTCAGTATGAGTGTGTATTTATAATTTTAGTACACTTTAGACAAGACAAAGACATTTGTGCAATATCCATAGGAAGAGAATCCCATGCTAAAGAATTTCAAAAGTGTCAACCTCTCTTTTAAAGTGATTTAATCAATTTTAGAATAGTCTTTATTACTCTTTGTCTTTTTTTTGGGCAAGATGGGTTAGCATTGTGTATATTTTACTACGATTGTCTTCCAGCACAACAGCTCATTACTCACATTTATTAACAATGTAATTTTGCTCTTAGTACCTTTACATTTTCAAAATAATAATTCCTATGATTTGGAGGACATACTTTAGTGGTTTTTGAAGAACAGGGAGTTGTTTTCTATAATTTTAACAGTAACAACCAGGAATGCAATTTCTTTTCAGAAAATGGCTTGAGCAGTTTATTACTCAGTCTCTTTGAATGTATCTGTTCTCTATTTTCACAGTGGACTTCTCATTTTAAAGGTAGAATGACTATATGCTCATTTTCTTTCTCTTTTGATACTCATCTGAAAAACAGATTTCAGAAAATCTAGCATTTAAATCACTTTTAACGTTTTTTTTTACCTCACAGACCCAGCAAGGAATCAATTTGAAAAAAAAAATCAGATTGTTATCAATCATCTCTCATAGCAGTGTTGTATAAAAAATTTTTAATCATGCTGGTGAGAACATGGAGAATTGGCATGAATATATTTAAAGTCGACCAAATGAGACAAGATATAGGAAAGAAAGGATGGAAGTGAAGTCAATTAGGAATTAAGCACGGACCTCATGTTAAGATAGCAGTTTGTATTTTTATATTAAAATTAAATGAAGGTGGTATAAAAGCCACTATTACAGATTTTTCTGGTTTTCAGATTATTTTATAATATATATAGGATATTGACTTATATATAACTAAAAATGAAATGTAATGGAATGCCTTGATTCAGTTATGATGATAACTATTTAACAGTGGAAGGATTTTATTTTTCCTAAGATTTGGAAGTCTTTCTAATTTTCTCATCAGACTAGGTTTTAGAATTATTGAATCATCTCATTCACCCACAACCTTTTTAAAAATGTTGACTCTATGTAGATTACAGAAATGCTGTTCCATTATTTGCCTCTGTGATTGCTGATATCTGGCAGTTGAAGGAATGGTAACCTTTAAAATGAAATAACCCTGTCATAATATCACGGCAGAAAACTGACAGGATAGTAAAAATATACTGGACTTTGAGTGGTATTCTAGGGGGAGCAATTTACAGATATTTTTATTAGGGAGATTTACAGATGCTATGCTATTCAGTATACTTAGTGTCAAGCTGAGGAGACAGATCAGACACATAAATCATGCTTGAGGATTCTAAGATAACCCAGAAGAGTGTAGATTTCAGAGAATAGTTGAAAGGTTGGTCTGCTATTCTTTTCTCTTAACCTTTTGCTTACTTACTCCTCTTGTTGTATATACTTTCATTGGATTATTTCAGTGCAAATCTACATAGTTTTGTCATTCAAGGTTCTTTTGGGGTTGGAGTTTTGGAGGGTTTTCCTTTCTGGTCTAGGCTATCATGAGTTAGGATCCAAGCAGTGTAGTGATCTTTGGTAGAGGACCTGGGGAGGCAGAGGAAGAGAATAATTATAGACTGAAACTCCAAGCATGAGTGTAGGGAACATTTTTGAGGTTGTCTACTGCTGAGGCTTCCAGGGAGGGATCAGAGGAGCTCCAAATATTAAACATGACACACCATGGGGTTTGTCTGTTTTTACAAATAAGTTTGACATTCTGAAGTGTGGAATCTTAAAGCTTTTAAAACTTTTGGGTAATGACTGTACCAGAGCTTTTGAAGAGCAAAGACAAAAAGCTATTGCTTATCAGTCTTTATAGATTTGAATTATATATTCAAATTATATGAATTATATATTAGTTATATATGAAAAAATATAACCTCATATTAACTTTCCACCAACCCTGTTGTGAAGTGGTAAATTTCATATCACTTTTCATATGTGTAGCCAAACATTTCAGAATTTTTTCCACTTCTTCAGTACCCTGTTAAATTTCATATTGGATCATATGCTTAATAGTAAGCTATAAACCCAATTTCTCCCTCCAGTGATTATGAGTTAAGTTTATGCTACACAGTTCTTTCATTGCTCACAGATTCTTCTGGTATTGCCCTGGACCTCATAGCAGAGAAAACTATTCTAGAAGGTTACCTGTTCTAACATAAAGTAATAATTAGGTAAGATTATCTCAAAACTGTGACCTAAATAAACTTTTGGCCTAAGTTTGGAAGAACCACAAGTTCTGAAGAGACTTCAGTTCAAATGTGTAAAATGGCAAATTCTTTCTTAGAATATTCATTTAGCTAATGCCAGTACTTGTGAGGAGAAATGACTAGGTTCAAATTTCCACTCTGCTACTTACTGGTTGTGTTATGTTGGGCAAGTTATTTCAGCTCTTTGTTTTAATTTTTTTTAATTTAAATACTGTTTTTATTTGTTTTTATCTTATTTTTATTTATTATTTTTAAATATTTATTTATTTTTGAGAGAGAGACAGGGCGTAAGTGGGGGAGGAGCAGAGAGGGGGAGACACAGAATCCAAAGCAGGCTCCTGGCTCTGAGCTGACAAGCACAGGTGACACTGGGACTCGAACTCCCGAAATGCGAGATCATACCCTGAGCTGAAGTTGGACGCTTAACCAACCGGGCCACCCAAGGGGCCCCCACCTTTTTTGCAGGATCTTTTTTGTTTAGATCCTACGTCTGGAAAATGTGTATAATGGTATTTCTTACCTCATAGAGTTGTTAGGAGTATCAAATGAGATAATATGGAAGGCATTTAGATCAGAGACTGGTATATACTACTCAGTAAATGTTAATATATATATACTTAAGTATATTGCAAATATATAATTAAGGATATTTTAAACAATTTAGAGCATAATTTCCTTCATTGTTTCAGTCATTTTTTAAGCACCTACACTGTACAAGTTCTGTACTTCTCCTGACTGTAGAAGTTTTCTGGAGATGGAAAGGTGAGTTAGACATACATTCTGCATTAGTTGGTAGAGGATGGTTTAATAATTTTAAATTATATTGGAGCATCTCAGTGGCTCAGTTGGTTAAACGTCTGACTTCAACTCAGGTCATGATCTTGCAGTTTGTGGGTTTGAGCCCCGCATTGGCCTCTGCTGTCAGCATGGAGCCTGCTTCAGATCTTCTTTGCCCCTCTCCTGCTTGCTTGTGTGCTATCTCTCTCAAAAATAAATAAATGTTAAAAATATAATAATTTTAACTTTCAAAATACTTTGTGGGTTTATTTGTTCATTTACTCATTTATTTAATATTTATCAAGTGTCTGCCATGTAATAGGGTTTTTTTTTTTCTTTTGTATTTGGGATACAACAATAAACAAAAGCCAGATTTCTGCTGTCAAATAACTTACATGTTTGTGAGAGGAAGCTAGTGATAAATACGCTAGGAAAATCATTCCACATAATGATAATGCTTTAAGAAAATAAAGTGTTTGATGAGATAGAGAGTGATGTGGTCTCAGTGAGGAGATAACATTTTAAACTGAGACCTGAATGACAAGATGGAGCTAGCTACATACAGATTTGGGGACAAAGTTTCCTGATAGAGAAGACAACAGATGCAAAGACTCTGAGAGAGAAATGAACTTGGTATACTTGAGGTGCAGGAAGATCAGTGTGCAGGAACAAGGAGAGTGAAGAGTTGTGATAGGCAGTGGTGTCAGGGAGTTTGGTAGAGACCAGGTCATAAAGCTTTGCAGTAGGCTAGGTGTATGGATTTCATTTCAGTGCAGTGGTAAGCCACTGAAGAGTTTTAAGCCTCAAAGTGCTATCATCTGATCAATGATTTAAAAAGATCACTGTGGTCGCTGTGCAGATTATGGGAGATCAGGAAAGGCGATCCGTTAGGGGGGGAGTCTTACCGCAGTAGTTTGAGTGTGTGATAGTGATGACTTGAATTAGGGAAGGAACAGTAGAGAAGGAGGGACCAGGATTCTGGTGGTATTGCTGACAGGACTAGGTGATAGGTTGGATATAGGGAGGAGAGAGAGGTAAGAATCAAGGGTGAATTATAAGTTTTAACCTTGAGTGATCAATTGGATAGAGGTACTATTTATAGTAATGGGAAGACTGGAAGAGGCACAGATATGGCAAGGAAAATATAAAATTATGTCTTGTCCTTGTTAAAATTGAGATGCTCTGAAACATGTAACTTGGAAGTGTTTGAGAGGCAGTTGGATATAGGAGTCCGTACCTTAGTACAGAGGTTAAGGCTGCAGCTGTAATGTGGGAGTCATAAGCACACTGATGGTAGTAATCAGTGAAATCACCCAGGGACAGAGTGTAGGTAGAAAATATGTTTAGAACTAGTATCCTACAATGGAGAATTTTATTCTAAAAGATATGTTGTCTGTGAAAAAAGGAAAGTCAAATAAGTAGTTAATAAGGGAGTTGAGTTTAGATTGAAGAAATATCAGAGGCAAATTTTAGATGAAAAACCTATGAAAATTGATATTAGCCAGGATATTGGATTTTGTTTACACCCTGGGTTCATTTATATAAACAAAATATTATGAACTTAAGTGAAGAATGGTATCTATCTTTTTAAGATCTTTCACTATAGTAGTGGACTTTGAATCATTCAATCCTATCTGAGTTAGACTCCCACTTTTACTCTGTATATCTATAAGATATACTTTATCAGTCTTAGTTTCTCTTGTGTAAAATGGGATTTCTCTCTCTCTCTATTCATATACATGTATATGATACATATTATATATATTTGCCTAACTATACCAGACATGTAGTAGGCACTCAAAGGACAGCTTTATGATATTCTGTGCTGAGCTAAAATTCTTTCTGTGCATTTCTACCCTACAATATACATTATGTTGATCCTAGAATTCCTTGGCAATGTAAATGGTGATCCTGATTTGGGGTATAACCTGATTTCTCAGTTCATCTCTATAAAGTGCAGCTATTTGGAAAGTAGGATTATGGATAGCCATTTTTCACTCAACTAAATTGACTTAAAGATAGCCAAGGTACTGTTATTGTAGTATTATTTTTGTGTTTCTTTAGCTATTAGAGACTGCTAGATGTGCTATTCAAAACCCATCTCTTAAACTTTAGACCAGAAGGGAGCTTGGACATTGTCTCTCTCCCTTTCCCACCGCACTTTCTGAAAATTGAGATCCAGAAGAGGTAACTGACTTGCCCAAGGCAGTGGAGCAGGAAGTAGAATTGGGGTTTCTAATCCTTTAGCCAAGTATATTTGCCCCAGATTTGGGGCTTAATACTTTATCTGAGTTCATAATTTGCTAGTTACATTCTACTGGGAAATGGATGGTTGAGATTATAGAGTCTTGACATTACATAACATTTTATTTGGTGATTACCTCCAAACTGTAATAACATCGGAAATGTAAGTTTGTTGCCACAGGGCATATAGAATTTACCAGGTGGGTTTTATTTTGTGTTGAACAAAATAAATAGTAAGAACCTTTATATAAAGTTACCAGTCTGAATTAACATTCAGAAAAAAGTCACAAAGGGAATATTATTCTTGCCAAAAAGATGTAAGTACTTCGAAAAAATGTCATATAAGCAATTGTATTTCATAAAGAATGATGTTTCACTGACTATTGAGGTGTCTAAAAGTATTTAATGATCTTGTTACATATTGTTTGTGTATCTTTGTAGGTCTTTCTTGATCACTCTGTATGAAATAGTACCCTCCCATAACTCTCTGTATCCTACTCTGCTTAATTTTTTTCGTATCACTTAGCACCATCTGATACTATTATATATATATGCATAAATTTACATATATAATTAGTAATTAACTAGTTTATGGTTTTTTTTTCACACTAGAATGTAAACATCATGAGAACACAGACTTTAGTATATGGTTGGTGCTTGTTATGGGGCTCCTGGGTGGCACAGTTGGTTGAGCGTCTAACTCTTGGTGTCGGCTCAAGTCGTGATCTCATGGTTGGTGAGATTGAGTCCCACGTTGGGATCTGTGCTGATGACATAGAGCCTGCTTGAGATTCCCTCTCTCCCTGCCCCTCCCCCACTTGCATGAGGGCTCACACATCAAAATAAATAAACATTAAAAAAAAATAAATGCTTATTGGGCTGTGGAAAGCAATTTGACAGTTTCTCAAAGATTAAATGTAGAATTACCATGTAACCCTGCAATTTCACTCCTAGGTATACACCCAGAAGAATTGAAAACAAGTACTCAAAAAGATGCATATACATCCATGTTTATAACAGCACTATTACAGTACCCAATACATCTATCGATGGATAAATGGGTAAACAACTTGTGGCATATGCATACAGTGAAATATTATTTATCCATAAAAAGAAATGACAATCTGGCACATACTACAATATGAATACACCTTAACAGCATTCTGCTAAGTGAGAGAAGCTAGACACAGAAAGTCACATATTATATGATATTTATATGAAATGTCCAGAATAGATAAATCCATGGAGACAGAATACAGAATGATGGTTTTCAGGGGCTGACAAACAGGGGTGAATTGGGAAGAAACTGCTTAATGGGTTTGGGGTTTTATTTTGGAGTGATGGAAGTGTTTTGGACCCAGATAGAGGTGGTGGTTGTATAGCATTTTAAATGTACTAGATGCCACTGAATTGTTCACTTTAAAATGGTTAATTTTGGGGCCCCTGCATGACTCAGTTGGTTAAGTGGGCAACTATTGGTTTTGGCTCAAGTCATGATCTCATGGTTCATGAGTTCGAGCCCTGAGTCAGGCTCTGTGCTACATAGGGAGCCTGCTTGAGATTTTCTCTCTCTATGTCTCTCTCTCTCTCTCTCTCTACCCTTTCCCTGCACATGCTCTCTCTCTCTCTCTCAAAATAAATAAGTAAACAGAAAATAAAATGGTTAATTTTATGTTATATGAATTTTACTTCAATAAATTATTTTTAAAAAATGCTTGCTTGCTGAATAATGAATGTGGTCTGTTTTGAATGTTTGCTGTGTATTGGATACTGTGTAAAATCTCCAATTACTAGCTCTGGGATCTGAGCAAAATGGGAGAATGGGAACAAGCAATGATGAAACCAAAATTCTATAGAAGTTTTGATGCATATGGAAGGAAAAGGCTTGATTGACATGGAGCACATATAGAAATAGTTCCTAAAACCCATGTAAATGAGGGACAGAGCAGCATAAGTCAGATTGCTGGTGCATATAGAGTCTCTGTGACTGTGCCATTCACTTGTCAAGTTCAGAGATGCTCATTCTTTGGCTCTTTCCTTCCCAGGAGACTGCCTGCCTGTGTGACAGAGATCATTTTACCCACCCTTCCTTACTTTATCCTTGTTGTGGATCTTACATTATAGCTGAAATCTTTCCAGCTTGGAGGTGAAGTGGAAGGAAGCGTTGCAGCCCAAAACCATCCTTTAATTGGCTAGAAGTATCACTGTTGAGTGACATGATCTTTCTTCCGAGGGGAATGAAGGAGAAATTAATACAAATTCTGTCTCGATGTTTGAATCCAGTCATTTTACCCCAGCAGCTAGAGAAGCTTGCCCTTCTTCAAAATAGAACAAATTCCCTATACCCATCTTTTCCCTAAGTTGCATTCTGTAGCTTTGTTGGGCTCCACAGTGATTGTCTGTCACATGCAAACTTTCTGCATTTTGCTAATCAGAAATTGGGTAAATTTGGATTCTTGTACGTTATAACCAGGTGTCCAGACTTGGTGTTTTCTGAACTAAAGTACAGCCTTGTATGTATGTTCTTTAGTCACAAAGTACTGTTTCACCTCACTTTACCCATGTTTCCTTTCCTGTTTATATTCCCATGTGTTTAATTATTGGCAGTGGTTCTCCTAATATAGGCATCTCTCAAAATGGGGGAATGTCTAAGCAGTAAGCCCAGGGTTATTCTAAAATGTAGATTGTTACTGCTTTTCTATGGAAATTAATAATGAGCAACTAGAATTTCTGTGATATGTCAACTGTCATATAAATGACAGAAATAGAAGTTAAAAAGAAAATTTCATTCTTTTAAAAGTACCTGTCTTGAAATAGTTAGATTCTTATGTCAGGTAAATTTTATAGATGTAAAGGATAGAATAACAGAGTTGCATAGTGGTTAAGGCCATAGGCTTTTGCAAGCAGACCTGAATTTGCATCCCTTCTCTGTTATCTGCTGGCTATGTGACCTTGGAGAAACTATGTAGCCTCAGTAATCCTCAGTGGATCCATTTACAGAATGAGGATGACCAACCTATCTGGTGTGTAAAGCCCTTTAAAAACATGAGGTCTGCCATGTAATCAGGGGTGATTATTCTTTTAAATTAAATGAATTTGAAAATACAATAAGAAAATCTGCAAGGTAACTTCTTTTTTTTGTAGCTGTGAACACTTGACTGTATTTTCTCTTTTCTCGGTTTGCTTTCTTCCCTAACTATTCTTGCCGTTGTTTGATATGATAGGAAACAGTCTTAAGAGCATTGAAAAACATTAAAGGTAGGCTACGTGACAAATGCAATGCCCCTTCCTCCTCCAGAACCTCAGATTTTGACTTGGTTCTTATGTATGTATGCAGATGAAACACTGAAGAACCGTAGAAAGGACCTAAATAAAACATTGGTTTACCAGTCATCAGATTGTTAGTATGCTGGAGAATGTGCCAGACTGCTTTTGACAGAACCAGAATGAAAGGCTTTTTAAATGACATGCCAAATACTAATTAATTTTCTGAACATTTCAAGATTCCTACTGAGCTTATATTCCTAAGTCTTTCTGTAGAGTCTGTGACCTGATATTATTGCCAGAAAGTTGATGGTGAGGTCACAAGTGTAAGATTTTAATTTTATAGCAAGATAGTTGGCATAAACCTTAGGCTCTATGCAGAGCTTAGTTACATGAGAAACAAGTGTCTGAAAAACAAGAGAAAGAAAATTGTTGGATATGTTTGCAAGAATTTTCCCAACTCATTAAACAAATGCTTTTAGAATGAATGCTTGTAGCAGCACTCTTGTTTCTTATATATAGCCTTTGTGAGATTGCTGTGGTAATCATTGTGACTGACAGTTCACATCTGGAGACTTGTAAAATCTGCATATTGATAACCCCCATTTGGCTTTGCCTCATCTTCTGTAATATGAGCTTGCTGTTTGTCTTTTTCTCTCCCTCAGGAAGGAGATGCTCAATCTGATAGGTAAAAACGATATCTTTTTATAGTTTTTCATTTCTTATATTTTCAGTAAATATTTTAAAAAATGAAAGAGTTCATTTTAACGAAAACTTGGAGGGGAAGGGAAGAAAGGATAAGATGAGGGACTGGATTGGAAACAGAGGAAAAGGAGAAAGGGAAGAGATAAGTTAAGAATGGATGGCAGAATGGTAAGGATGAAGAGGTTGGGGGCACTGGATATCCGAGTGGGGGAGATGATTATTTTGAGATTACTGTCAGAATTTACACACTTGTCATTTTAAGCTTTGAGATTTAGGATTATCGCCTGTTACCTACTGTCCTTTAAAAAAGTTTATTAAGTAATTTTGATTCACTGACTTTAATACTTAATTCATTAGAGGTTTCATTCCAAAAGGGGAAATCAGAGCAGCCTACTAGAATAGAAATTCTCTTCAATTCAACAAGCAGTGACTGGTATAAAATCATATTAAAGTCAGATTTGTCATCTTCCTGTGATTAGATAGGTCATTATAGTCCCGAAGCAAATAATATATACTACCTTTAGCATGGGAGTTTATGGTGATGATGTATGTGCATTAGCACTGAAAGTCACCCTAATGGGGTTGTACTAATCCCTGATGCAAACACTGGAAATCCAGTGGTTATTATGGAAAAACCAGCCTGCTTGTAGTTCATAACCTAAGCTAATATGACTCTCCTCATTCCATCTACTGCTTGTATATTATCAAGAGAGACGATTTGATTGAATCAGCTTGCTAGTCTGCATTTACTACCCTGTTTGGTGGTAGTTCTATAAAGACATCTCAGAAGTGTTTCTTCTGTCTTGTACTTAGCCCATGTACAGTGCCTTGATTTAAGTATTTGAAACTCAGTTCAGGCAGCTATGGTTTTATTTCTTTTTTTTTTTTTCTTTCTATTATTTGAGCACCTATGAGTCAAACGTGCTAGATGCTGGGAAATCAAAAGTTAACAAGGCCTTCCTCATAGAGTTTACATTTTGGTAGTATGGAGGTGGTGAAACAGAAAATAAATAAATGAACAAGATGAT
This sequence comes from Crocuta crocuta, assembly GCF_008692635.1. Classification (NCBI taxonomy): domain Eukaryota; kingdom Metazoa; phylum Chordata; class Mammalia; order Carnivora; family Hyaenidae; genus Crocuta; species Crocuta crocuta. The sequence goes on from NW_027529573.1 coordinate 3,738,698, forward strand.
TTAAGATGGTCATAAGTCCAGAGAAGACTGTCATCAAGGTGATGTACTACAGAGTGACTGGGAGAGGGTCTACTTTAGACAGGGTAGTTAAAGAAACCCTCTCTGGGTAAGTATCATTTTAACTGAGACCTCAGTGAACCATGGCAGAGGTAGTAGTAGCAAGGGCAAAGGCCCTGAGATTGGTTTGCTTAGATTTAAAAAAAAAAAAAAAAAAGCCACTTTTTATAATGGGAAGATTCAAACATACAGAAAAGTACAGAGTCAGTGTAACGAACTCTTACGTACTCATCATCAGTTTCAATGATGAATCTTCTCAGCCCACCCCCTTATTATTTTGACATTACATTATTTTCCAGACCTCATATTGTTCTTTCTAAGAATATTTCAGTGTGCATCTAAAAGATAAGGGCTCTTTTTTTTTTTAAATGAGCAGAATATTATTATAACTAGAAAAATGTTTTTTATTAATTAATTTTAACAGTGTTTTAAAAAATATTATCAAATACCTAGCCAGTATTTAACTTGCATTTGTCTCATCAGTGCTTTACAGTTATGTAATATAACAACCACAGAACCACAGAGGTGTATTAGAGAGTCAACAGCCTGTGGATCAGCTGGGTGATTCTATTGCTCTAAGCTGGTTGGAAGTACTTAACTAGGTGATTTTGTTGATCTTGGTTTGGATTTTCACATATTTAGGGCCTTGTCTGGGCAACTTGATTCTGCCCCACATATCTTTTCCTCCATTTGGCAATGTTGGGTGTGTTTTCATGATGAAAACACAGGAGCAAGAGCAAAGCTCGGATGTTCAAGAGAGAAGGTACGAATGAATGAGTGCTTTTCAAGCCCCTGCTTGCCTCACCTTTGCTAATGTCCCACCAAGCAAAAAGCAAGTTGGAATGGGAGGGAACTAGAAGGATGCAAGACAGAGGGGGTGAATTCAGGAAAGCCATTCACTGAGTTTATCAATGCAATAAGTGTAGCACAAATGCTGTAAATGATTTTCTTTTGCATTTTGTATGAGTCAGAATCCAAGTAAAGTCCACACATTGTGATTACTGCTCTTTCCTGGTTCTTCTCCTTTCTCTTTTTCACCTTGTATTTTCTTTTTTAAAAGAATATTTGGAATTTTTAATAAACATTGAGAAGACCAATATTATTGGAATGTAGTAATGAGGGATAGAAAAATAGGCAAGGTTTTAGAGGAAATAGGCTAATTCATTCATTGCCTTGTGGATTGTGGGAAGGAGCTTGAGTTTTAGTCTAAGAACAGTTGGGAAACTATGCTGGGTTTGGAGCTGGGGGATGACATCATCTGATATATGTTTTGTTTCTTTTTCTTTTTTTTAAAAATATTTTTATTTATTTCTAGGAGAGAGAGAGAGAGACAGCGTGAGCAGGGGAGGGTCAGAGAGAGAGGGAGACACAGATTCTGAAATAGGCTCCAGGCTCTGAGCTGGCAGTCAGCACAGAGCCCGACGCGGGGCTCAAACCCACGAACCGCGAGATCATGACCTAAGCGAAAGTCGGACGCTTAACCGACTAAGCCACCCAGGCGCCCCATGATTTATGTTTTGTTTAATGTCCAAGGTACATTTAAAAGTTTTTAATGTTTATTTTTGAATGGGGAAGAAGGGAGGGAGAGGGGAGAGGCAGAGAGAGAGGGGCAGAATCTGAAGCAGAGTCCAGGCTCTGAGCTGTCAGCACAGAGCCTGACCTAGGGCTCAAACCCATGGACTACAAGATCATGACTTGAGCCAAAGTCAGAAGCTCAACTGACTGAGCCACTCAGGCACCCTATCCAAGGTACATTTAAAATCTGATGATGAGTTTTGACAAATGTATATACTCATGTACCCACTATACCAATCAAGATATTGAACATCTAACGTCTACATTAAGAAGTCACAGATTGTACCTGTTATAGAATTTCCTATCAGTGGAGGTATTCTGATATATTATTTTGTATCTGGCTCCTTTCACTCAACATAATGTCTGTAACATTCACCCTTATTGTCTCCGGCATTAGCAATTCATTCATTTTTATTGCTAGGTAATATATAATGGTTTGGCTATACTAAAATTTCTTTATTCATCTGCTGATGGACATTTGAGTGATTTCCAGTTTCTTGACCATTATGAATAAAGTTTCTATAAATATTTTTATGTAAATAAGTCTTTTGTCAATTTTTTCCATTTTTCTTAAGCAAATACTTAAGAGTGGAATTGTTGAAACATACAGTTTTGTGTATTTCAATTTTATTGAAATTGCTTTTTAAAATTGTACCACCTCATTAATAATCAAGAAAATGCAAATTAAGACCAAGTGAAATACTATATTCTCTTAACAGATATTTAGAAGTGCCATTATAGGGGCATCTGGCTGGCTCAGCTGGTAGAGCATGTGACTCTTGATCTTAGAGTTATGAGTTCAAGTTCCATGCTGGGTGTGGAGCCTACTTAAAAATTTTTTAAAAATATGTTAAAAATCCCTTTTTAGGGATATCTTGGGGTCTCAGTCAGATAATTATCCAACTTCAGCTCAGGTCATGGTCTCATGGTTTGTGAGTTTGAGCCCGCATCAGCTGACAACAGAGAGCCTAATTCGGATCCTCTGTCCCCTCCTCTCTCTTTCCCTCCCCTACTCACACTCTTTTTCTCTCTGTCTCAAAAATGTTTTTAAAATTCCTTTAAAAATTTGAGATATAATCCAGGGTGCTTGGGTGACTCAGTTGGTTAACCGTCCGACTTTGGCTCACACCATGATCTCACGGTTTGTGTGTTCAAACCCCATGTTGGGCTCTGTGCTGACAGCTCAGAGCCTGGAGGCCCCTTAAGATTCTGTGTCTTCTCCTCTCTCTGCCCCTTCCATGCTCATGCTCTGTCTCTCAATAATAAATAAAATGTTAAAAATTTGAGATAAAATCCACATACCATAAATTCCACCATTAAAAAAAAATGTCCAATGCAGTGGTTTTGAGTTTACTCATGAGGCTGTGCTACCATCACCATAGTATAATTCCAAAACATTTTCATTCTTCTAGAACCTCTATTTATTAATTATTCTCTTTTCTATTTTCTCCCCTAGAAAAACTAATCTACTTTCTGCTTCTATGGATTTGCCTATCTGGACATTTCATATAAATGGGATCATATAACATGTTGCCTTTTATTTCTGGCTTCACTTAGCATAGTGCTTTCCAGGTCAATATGTGTTGTAATATGTATATCCCTTTTCCCCTCCGGTTGTTCTTTTTTAGTACACTCTGTTCTTGTTTCATCCAGGCAGTATTTTCTTTTACTATTTTTGAGGGTATTGATAAATTTTTGAAATTTTTACCTGTATACATATTCTCTGTTTTTTCCACCTTATTTTTTTCTGTCTGTTTCTGTCTGCTTTTTATATTAGATGTTTTCTAGAATATGTCTACCATCCTGTTTTTCTGCTTAGATTTAAGGTGAGGTACAGGAAAACTTAATGGACTTTCTAAGCAAAGGGTGAGACTTATTTTTTGTGCTTTTCATCATGTAGTGATCTGGCCAAGCTATAGAATTCCTTTGGGTCTTTTTTAACCCCTTTTTGGTATAGAGAGATTCTCCAGCACCAACTCTTCCATTTTCCTGCCTGAAGATTTATGTTGGCCGCCTGTCAGTGTTCTGAGAGCCAAACATGTCAGTCTTTAATTCATCCACCTGTTTTCACTCTGGAACCCTGCAACCATGCCTATTCCCTGTCAGCCCAGAGACTCTTTTTTTCCTTTCTTCAGGCTTCTGCCAGAAGAGGGAGGAGCAGTTATCTGGAAGTGTAACTGCTCCTTAAACAGATTTTCAACCCATCTTCCTGTTGCTAGCCTGTCATCATCTCAGCTTCCAGAGATACGGGGTGCTGCCACTCCTGACCCTGATGAGGGCTCTGCAGTATAAATCGGATTGCTTCACAGTTTTCCTCACTGGCTTAAGTTTTGCAGTTACCATGTGTCCATCTGCTTTCTAGCTTTTAAAACTTTGCTGGTTTTGCTGCTCCTCCTGATATTTTTTCCATTGTGAGTTTATGCCATTTATAAAAACCTTTTATTGTCATTTTGGTGGAATTTTGGAAGAGAAGAGACCTAAATGCATGTGTTTAATTCACCATGTTCAGCCGCTAGCAATTATTTTAACAAGGTATTAACAAAATTATATTAAGTTGCCAGGGGTGCCAGAACAAAGTACCACAGACCGCATGGCATAAACAACGGAAATTTATTTTCTCATGGTTCTAGAGTCTGGAAGTCTGAGGTATGGTGTCAGCAGGGTTGATTTCTTCTGAGATGTCTGTCTTTGGCTTGTAGATGGCTGCCTTGTCCTTCTATCTTCACAGGTCTTTCCTCTGTGTGTATCTGTGTCCTAATCTGTTCTTAAAAGAACACTGGCATATTGGATCAAGGCCCATCCATATGACCTCATTTTACCTTAATTACCCTTAAACATCCTGTCTCCAAATACAGTCACATTCTGAGATACTAGGGGTTGGAGATTCAACTTATGAATTCAGCCCATGACAAGAATATTTTTGACGTGTATTAAATGAATTGATTTTATTATTTTCAGCCATATACATTTTTATTTTCATTTCATTATAGTGTAAAGAAATCTTTTCTGTTTATAGGGTCAATTATAGGTCACTTTTTATTTTTTGAGTTATGCTATCCTCAAATACAATGAAATTGGTAATATTGAACTAAGGCTCTTTTTGCTATTCTTTTGCAAGGATTAGAAACTGACCCAAAGATTAAATAGAGTATTGCTGTTGAGAAGTCTAAAGCCATTCTGAATCCAAATACTTTCTTCATGATACTTTAATACCTTCCTTTATCTAGAAGCTCATAAGATTTTCAATGTTCTGAAATTACTCGAAATGATGCCTTATTCATTGTTTTGATATGGGCACTTAGTGGGCTTTTTCAATCTGGAAATTAATATCCTTGGGAATTTTCCTTTTTAAAATTATAGTTGACATGCAATGTTATGTTAGTTTCAGGTGTACAACATAGTGTTCTGACAAGTTTATATTTTCTGCTATGCTCACTGCCTTTGGAATTTTCTTGAATCATTTCTTTGATGATTTTCTCCTTGTGTTTTTCCTTACTGCCTTTTGCTAGAATATTTGTTATGCAGATGTTGGCCATTCTGGATTGATCTTCGAATTTTTCCCCCTGTCTTTTCTGTCTTGATTTCAAATCCTTTCCCTTCCTTAGTTTTATCTTCCTGTCTTCCAAGTGCATCCTTAATTTTTACTATATATTTAATTTCCAAGATTTCTTTTTGATACTCTAAAATGTTATATTGGTGTTGTTTTTGTTTTAAAGTAAACTGTTCTTATTTTGTGCTTACAGTTTCCCTGTTTATATATTTTAGGATACACTTATTTTCTTTTTGTCAAAGTGTAATTTACAAGCACAAAAGTATATAAAACAAGATATATAATTTATCACTAAGCAAACACTTGGAAAACTACCACCCAGGACAAGTAATAGCTTGCAGTTCTCCTATTTTACTTCCCATCCCCTATAAGAATTGTTTCTTCACTGCTAGAGGCTCATAATCTTTACTGGTACAAGAATAACTGTGCAAGACAGTCTTTACCACTATTCTTTGTAAAGAGAATAGCAGCCATTTAACCAAAGAAATGTCATTAAAAAGGGAGTGATAGGGACATCAGGAAGAAAATCATCCAGGGTGGAGAATTGGAATGTGAAAGGTAGATATGATATTGGATGTAAATTAATAAAGAAATGATAGATATAAGTAGATGTGCTTTGTGTTTCTTAGTTGGTTAGAGTATGATTTTATATTTGGGGCTTTAATTAGCTATACAAGAAAAACAGAATCTTTGAAGAAAGGTTTTTGATGTTAACTTGTGTCATTCATATATCAACCAATTTATTAAGCACTGAAGATTCAAAGATGCATTGAGCACAGTCACTGCCCTCCAGAGGTTAAAAAATGCTGTCTGACTTCAAATGGACCTTTCTTTAACAGGTGGATCCTAGTAAAGGTCAGAACACGAAACATTAAGTTTTTGCCTGAGCAAAAGAGATGTATCTGAGACTGGCCTGGCAAAAAATTGGATTATGTTAATGTTCTCAGTGTTCTTTCTCATCTTATACAGAGTTGCACTTCACTGATTCCAAGGTTCGTGGATTAGAGTAAAATCTTAAACCCAGGAAGATTAATTCAAATCCTGTATTAACCTATTTGATCATGTCACAGTATTAGTGGATAATTTGTAATTAGTGACAAGCATTTGGAGTTCACGAATAATCCTGTTTGGGTGATTGCTCCTTTGCTCTGACCGTCCATTCTTTATGTTGTTTCCAAGTGATAAATGGACACTTTAGCTCTTGATTGTTCATGACATTCTGCTTTTTCTTCACCAAATGATACAATATCTTCCCAATTTATGTTAAGGATGCATTTCCATCTCCCCCCCCACCCCCAACTATTTTCTTTTGTCACAGAGTCCTTGCTAGGTTAGTATATCTTTATTTCCCATGATTTTAGCTGTAGCATTTAAACCTGGATTAGGTTTCTTTTATGTTAGGATTTTGTTTTTCTGCATCATTAATCAAACAGTTTCTAATGACATCTTGTCTTTTAATGTGAATTGAAGATTGAGGTACCAGGAATTCTAACACTATAATGATCTGCTCCATAAAGGTACTACAAGAAAGGAGAATACTCTTTGGAAAGAGAGCTGTGCATACATACCATTAAAAAGATAAATAAAAGACTGACAGACTAATAATTATTCGTTAAAAAAGTACAACTTCCTAAGCTTTGAAACCTGAAAAGATTTGGTGAACCTATTTGTTTCTCCTTGTCGAAAATGGAAAACCGCTTCTCTTATTTTACTGAGCTCTAGTGATTCCTGTTGTGAGGGTATGATTTCTGTAGTAAGCTTTTAAGATAGGTGTGATTTGTTCCTAGGTATTTTATGGTTTTTGGTGCAATTGTGAATGGCACCAGTTTCTTGATTTCTCTTTCTGTTGCTTCATTGTTGGTGTATATAAATGCAACCAATTTCTGACGAATAGATCAAGAAGATGTGGTTTATCTATACAATGGAATACTACATGGCAATGAGAAAGAATGAAATCTGGCCATGTGTAGCAACATGGATGGAACTTGAGGGTGTTATGCTGAGTGAAATAAGTCAGGCAGAGAAGGACAGATACCATATGTTTGCCACGTATAGGTGGATTAAGAGGAACTTAATGGAGGACCATGGGGGAGAGAAGGGGAAAAATAGTTGGGGAGAGGGAAGTAGACAAACCATGAGAGACTCTTGAATGCTGAAAACAAACTGAGGGGTGATGGGTGGGGGGGAGGGGGGAAGGGGGGTGATGGGCATGGAGGAAGGCACTTGTGGGGATGAGCCTTGGGTATTATATGGAAACCAACTTGACAATAAACTATTAAAAAGAAAGATAGGTGTGATTTGTATAACACATTATGGTTTCTCTGTTGATCCTCTAAATCTGTAGTCCTAGGCAAATATGTGAGCAAAGTCTGCTCATATCATCTCTGGGTTTTATATCTAATTTTCTCTGGGTACCCACTTCTTACAAACTGTTCTCTTCCTGCTAAAGCCTCATCTTTTTTTTTTTTAACGTTTTATTTATTTCTGAGAGAGAAAGAGAGACAGCGTGAGTAGGGGAGGGTCAGAGAGAGAGAGGGAGATACAGAATCTGAAGCAGGCTCCAGGCTCTGAGCTAGCTGTCAGCACAGAGCCTGACGCGGGGCTTGAACTCACGAACCGTGAGATCATGACCTGAGCCGAAGTCAGACAGTCAACTGACTGAGCCACCCAAGCACCCCAGCCTCATCTTTCTTCATTGCTAGTATGTGGGGTTTTGGTGCACTAGCAACTGGTTCTCTGATTCCCCAGGCCCCACCTGTGGGGCCTACACTAAGTACCCAGAGTTAGCAAAAACAACCGGTTAGGTAAGAGCTCTGTCCCACAAGACTGCCCCCACTTTAGACACCAGTTGCAGGTTCCAGTTTGCCACCTGTACATCTGACCACTGACTGTAAATCAGGGGTTACCATGACCCCTCCTCAGGTTCAATAATTTGCTAGAATAGCTGACATGACTCAGGGAAACACTTTATGGAAACGATGAATAGAACAAGGTATGGGGGGAGGGGAACAGAGCTTCCAAATCCTCTCTGGGTGAACTACCCCCCAGCACCTCAATATGTTCACCAACCCAGAAGCCTCTTAGAACCTCATCACTTGGGGCTTATAGGGAAATTTCATTATGTAGGTGTAATTGATTAAATTATTGGTCCTTGATTAACTCAACCTCCAGTTCCTTTCCCCTTTCTAGATGTCAGAGGATGGGGTTGAAAGTTCCAACCCTCTAAGCATGTCTTGGTCTTTCTGGAGACCAGCCCCTGTCAACCCGTCATCTCATTAGCATACCAAAGACAAATACCACTCCAGAGATGCCAAGGACTTTGGGAGCTGTGTGCCAAGAACCCAGGGCAAAGACCAAATATGTTTTCTTACTGTATCACAACCACCTTACTGAATTTTGCTTTTTTAGATGCTGTTTTAGGTTCCGGTCTCTTCCAATGTCTTTCTTGCAAATGTATGTTTTCTTTGTCCTATTTTTAGGGTCAAATATAATAATACTTTTGTCACATTATTTTGTTGACAAATCCATATTGATGTGTTTGGTTAATGCATTTATACTGGGAAGTTCCACTTTCAGGTAGAAATAGAGTTTCATTTTATGGCAAGACATTCTAGAGATAATATATAAAGCTACAGGGTGACTACTCTGGTAGAAATTTGATGTTCTGTTTTTGACCTTGTGGCAAGTACATTTTTATCTGGAAATCATGCATTATGGTTCATTTCAAATTATACTGCATAGCTTCTTTTTTAAAATTTATTTATTTAAATTCAAGTCAGTTAGCATACAATATTGTATTGATTTCAGGAGTAGAACCCAGTGATTCATTACTTACATATTACACCAAGTGCTCATCCCAACAAGTGCCCTCCTTAGTGCCCATCACTCATTTAGCCCAGCCTCCCACCCATCTCCTCTGTAGCAACCCTCAGTTTGTTCTCTGTATTTAAGAGTTTCTTTGGTTTGCTCTCTGTTATCTTATTTTTCCTTCCTTTCCCCTGTGTTCATCTGTTGTGTTTCTTAAGTTCCACATGAGTAAAGTCAAAGGTATTTGTCTTTCTCTGACTAACTTATTTTGCTTAGCATAATACATTCTAGGTCCATCCATGTTGTAGCAAATGGCAAATTTTGATTGCTGAGTAAGTATTCCATACCACATATATATACCAGTCAATAGACATTTGGGCTCTTCCATAATTTGGCTATTGTTGATAGCACCACTATAAACACTGGGGTGCATGTGCCCCTTTGGATCAGCATTTTTGTGTCCTTTGGATGAATACCTAGTTTGCAGTTGCCGGGTCATAGGGTGGTTCTATTTTTAATTTTTTGAGGAACCTCCATACTGTTTTCCAGAGTGACTGCACCAGTTTGCACTCCCAGCAACAGTGCAGAAGGACTCCCTTTTTTCCACATCCTTGCCAACATCTGTTGTTTCCTGAGTTGTTAATTTTAGCCATTCTGACAGATGTGAGGTAGTATCTCATTGTGGTTTTGATTTGTATTTCTCTTATGATGAGTGATATTGAGCATCTTTTCATGTGTCTGTTAGCTATCTGGATGTCTTCTTTGGAAAAGTGTCTATTCATGTCTTTTGCCCATTTATTCACTGGATTATTTGTTTTCTTGGGTGTTAGGTTTGTGGTAAGTTCTTGATAGATTTTTGATGCTAACCCTTTATCCGATATGTCATTTGCAAATATCTTCTATTCGGTCAGTTGCCTTTTAGTTTTATTGATTGTTTCTTTTGCCGTGCAGAAGTTATTTATCTTGATCAGGTCCCAGTAATTCATTTTTGCTTTTATTTCCCTTGCCTCTGCAGACATGTCTAGTGAGAAGTTGCTGTGCCGAGGTCAAAGAGATTGCTGCCTGTTTTCTCCTGTAGGATTTTGATGATTTCCTGTCTCACATTTAGGTCTTTCATCCATGTTGAATTTATTTTTGTGTAGAGTGTAAGAAAGTAGTCTAGGTTCACTCTTCTGCATGTTGCTGTCCAGTTTTCCTAGCACCATTTGCTGAAGACTGTCTTTTTTTTCCATTGGATACTCTTTCCTGCTTTGTTGAAGATTAATTGGCTCATACATCTTTGGGTCCATTTCTGGGTTCTCTATTCTGTTCCATTGATCTGAGTGTATGTTTTTGTCCCAGTACCATACTGTCTTGATGATTATAGCTTTGCAATACAGCTTATAGTCTGGAATTGTGATGCCTCCAGCTTTGGTTTTCTTTTTCAACATTACTTCAGCTATTTGGGGTCTTTTCTGGTTCCATACACACTTTAAGATTGTTTGTTCTAGCTCTGTGAATAATACTGCTATTATTTTGATAGGGATTGCATTGAATCTGAAGATTACTTTGGGTAGTATTGACATTTTAACAATATTTCTTCTTTCAATCCATGGGCAATGGTTTTCCCATTTCTTTATGTTGTCTTCAGTTTCTTTCATAAGCTTTCTTTAGTTTCCAGTGTACAGATCTTTTACCTCTTTGGTTAGGTTTATTCCTAGGTATCTTATGTTTTTGGTGCTATTGTAAATGGGATTGATTCCTTGATTTCTCTTTCTGCTGTTTCATTATTGGTGTACAGAAATGCACTGCATAGCTTCTTATACTTTAACTTTACTGGACTTGCTTTACTTTTACTTGATACTCTGATTGGTGTGAGTAAAATGTTGATATATTATAATGACATACTGGTATCTTGTGGAACCTAATGGCAAGATGTGCTTGAAGGAATGAAATAAAAAGCAGTTAGGAACTCAGGCAACCACTTTCTCAGTCTGTGTCTCTAGGGCCACATGGTCTCTATATTAGTTTCCTGTTGCCACTGGAAACAAATTACCGCACAGTTAGTGGCTTAAATAATAAATTCATTCTCTTTAAGTTATGGAGGCTCAGAAGTCTGAGATCAGTTTCAGGAGGCTCAAATCAAGGTGTTGTCAGGGCCATGTTTTCCCTGGAGGCTGTAGGAGAGAATCTGTGTTCTTTGCCTTTTCCATCTTGTAGAGCTACATTTCTTACATCCCTTGGCTTATGTGCCCTCTTCCATCTTCAGAGCAGCATGGCATCTTGCTTCATCATCACATTGCACATTGCTACCTTCTGTAGTAATGTCTGCCTGTGCCCCTTTCTCTTTCTGTCTCTTATTACATTTTCTTATTTGGGAGAGAGAGACAGAGAGAGAGAGAGAGAGAGAGAGAGAGAGAGAGAGAGAGAGAGAATATACATGTGAGTAGGGGAGAGGGGCAGTGGGAAAGAGAGAGAATCTTAAACAGGCTTCATGCTCAGTGTGGAGCCTGATGAAGGGCTAGATCCCATGACCTTGCGATCATGACCTGAGCCAAAATCAAAAGTTGGACGCTCAACTGACTGAGCCACCCAAGCACCCATGCCTTGTGCCTCTCTCTTATTAGGACACTTGTAAACTATGTTTAGGGCTTACCTGGATAATCCCCATCTCAAGATCCTTCACTAGATTACATCTGCAAATTACTTATTGCTATATAAGGTAACATTCACTAGTTCTAGGGATTAGGACCTGGATATATTTGGGAGCAGTTATTCAATTTACCAGTCTCTTATTGCTGCTCCTCTGTCTGCAGCTGTTCATGCTTCTTTTTCTTAAGACCAGCTTTCTCTGTTTTGGCATATATTTAGCAAGCATAACTAACCCACAAATGCAGCTTTAAGTCCTGGGTTCACAAGAGAATAGTCCAGGCTAATGGGATAGTAGATAAGAGAATGGAGTAGAAGTTCCAGATTCCTATTTGAAGCCCTAACTTGGTGAGTTGTCCAACTCTGGTTCAGCTTCCTGTGGCCAGGGAGCCAATTCATGCCAAACAAACATGGTTTCAGATTCTCAGTCATATTGAGGTGGTGCAGTTCTCAGAGAAAGAAGGATAAGTAGGGGACCTAAACTGAGGTTGTTAATTTAGTCATAACCAGAGACAGAATAAATACATGTTCTTAAAAATCATAATTGGAATGTTTTGGTTGTAATGAGAAGGATGGCTCTACCAAGAAAAGATGGAAACTTAATGCTAATTATCCTTTTGCTCTCAAAAGCAAATGAGAGCCAGTTCTACAATTGGGACCCTCAACACAGCCGCATAAGAGGTAAAGTCTTACATGTGTGACAGAAGGAGAGGAAGAAAGAAATGACAGCCCAGGTTTACAGGAGAGGTAGGACACATAGACTGAGAATTCAATAGCTCCCCTGAGGTTGTTGATTTAAATCGCTTTCACCATCAGTCAAATAAATAGATTCTGTGGATCTTGGGATTGCAAACTGGGCAATAGTTGCAACTCCGATTTACATCACAAACCTGAAGATCCCCTCCCTTAACTCTTCCAGCGTTTGTAGACCAGCTGTGGATTTGCCATGGGGGTCCTTTCAGCTTCTTCTCAGAGAGGATTGTGTCTGTGGCCCCAAAATCATGCTCGCATTCTTTGTGGGTGCTTTCCTTTTGTCCAGAAGGACAGGATTACATTTGCATAGCATTCCTTACTTTGTATTTTATTTCTTTAAAATAAAACAGATCTTTTCTGGGCTCTTACAGATTTCTTTCATTTTCAGAGATAAAAAAAAAAATTCTAAGCTTGTGAATGCTTGAGGCATGCCTTTCTTTGCTATCTGCTTGTCATGTATAATTCCTGATATGCCAGTTCCATATGGAAGACTAATTGACAATCCATTAATTGATGGCACTTGAGATAGAAGAAAATGACCATATTCAACAGTATATTGTTAGTCTAGAAACAAATTGCTACCACAGCTGCCTTACTGAATAGGCTCACATGATGTGTCTGGTCGGAGCTAGGTGCCAACAGATCAATAAGTACAGAGTTATTATAATAATTGAAAATCAGTATTAAAATTTAACAAAAGCCTTGGCTTTGTAATTTTTATTGAATTTTCAAGAATTCTAGTTATTAGGATGGATTATTCTTTAAAAGATGGAATAGGATTTATACTAGTAAAACATACGATTCCTATTTCTTGGTAGGGGTGCAATTTTTCACAAATAGAATAAAGTACCCATTTTCAAAATTGTCTGTGAATATGTTCTAACTTAAAGAAATAGTTGCCCCTTCACATCCTTCTTTATATTACTTAGCAAGGTTCAGCATATGTTGGCCTAAGTATAGTGGATGTGAGAATGCTGATTATGGGACATGGGGAAAAATAAGAATGAAGGGGGTTATGCTAGGAAACTAATCAAGAGTGAGGGGTGAGCCCAAAGGCTGGGCACCCATAAAGTACGGAAGATGTGGGTGCTGACCCACGAGTATATGCAGAATGCTAGTCTCTAAAACCATCTGGCTTAATGCATTTATATGAGCAAATTAGAGATGTAAATGTGGCCATGCAGGATTAATCACGCACTGTGCTGCTCTTTGCTAGTCTTAGTGCCAAATCACATTTCACATTCTTGGTACTCTATGATTTCTTTAGATTTATTACTTTTGTTTGGTATACAATCTTTTATATAGCATTCATACTCTACAGTGGAATTTTTGATGTCTGTACTTGCAGCACAGAAGAGGGAATCTCAGGAAGAAACAGAGAGCATCAAATCATCGTTTTGGTTTTTTTTTTCCCATTGCTCAAATGCTGCCCAAAATCCTTAGTAAATTTATTGTTGCCTCTAGGTTATTAATCTCTTGGCATTCTCAGTATAGCCTTATAATTTCTGCCAGTTTCTTTCTCCATCCCCTGCCTCCAGCTTTATTGAGATATAATTGACATAGAACATTGAGTAAGACACTTATATATTGCAAAATGATTACCACCATAGGGTTAACAAACATCTCTATCATGTTACATAATAACCATCTCTCTCTCTTTCACTCTCTCTCTCTCATAGTGAGAACATTTAAGATCTACTCTCTTCATAACCTTCAAGTATACAGTGCGCTGTTATTAATTTAATCCCCATGCTGTACATTAGATCTCAAGAAGTTATTCATATTATGACTAGAAGTTTGTACTCTACATATTTCTAGTTGATGTTCTTCATGCCATGAGCTGGGAGACTTTTGAGAGAAATTCTAAATTGACTTGCCTGAGGTCACAATCTAAGTTCTGGTGCTCAAAAACAGTGAAATGTGATCATCACTGTGGAAGAAATTGCTCACTGTTTCCGGTATTCACTTCCTTTTCTTCTGTTAGCAATAAACTCTGCAATGATTAACTGGACTTTTGGCCACCCAGAATAGAGATCTCAATAGAGGTTTTCCCTCACAGCTAGGATGTATTCATAAAAGGAAATTCTGGCAGGTGGGATATAACGAGAAGTGTCATGTACAATTTCTAGGACATATCTTTATTGGGAGGGATATGCTTTTCTTTCTGTGTTTCTCCTTCCTACTGGCTGAGATGTGGATATGATGGTGCTTAAGGAGCTAGTTGGACTGTAGTGGAAAGCTGTGTGTTGAAGATGGGGATAGGCAAGCAAAGGGAATGGATCCTTGATGGCAGTGGAGATAGTACATCATCCTTGGGCTTCTGATCGCTGAACTTTGTTTATATCAGAGAAAATTAAATTTCTTTCTTAGTTAAGCCACTGTTACTTTGAGCTATTTAGTACCTGCAGCTAAATCTAACCCTGAGTAAAATAATCATCCCAAGATAGGACTTATTTTGTGCCTGTAATAAAGTTGGGGAATTGACCATTTCTAGGATTTAGATACATATTTAAAAAAATTAAAATCTGGGGGCACCTGGATGGCTCAGTCTGTTAAGTGTCTGACTCTTAATTTTGGCTCAGGTCATGATCTCATGGTTTGTGAGATCGAGCCCTGCTCTGTCAGCATGGAGCCTGCTTGGGATTCTCTCTCCTCCCCTCTCTCTGCCCCTCCCTTACTCATGTGAGCTCTCTCTCAAAATAAATAAACTTAAAAAAAATCTTTAAGGAAAGTTAAAATCTGGCTTCTGATTCTTATCCCAACCTATTATATTCCTGCAACTTTCCTACATGTAGAGTTTATCTTAATAATTGTGTTTCAGGAAGATAGCTAAAGAAAATAGCGTTCTTCCAAATGAGAGAAATTACCTAAGTTAGTAACCAGTTTTGCAGTTCTGCTGATTGTATGTGATCACCGAACACAGCAGTGCAGAAGTGTAGTAAGAATCTTAAGTTTTTTTGGGGGCGGGTGTGTAAAATGGAAAGCGTCTGGTATTCAGTCTATAAAAGACCACAGTATCAGGTCAAGTTCTTTTGTGAGCTGAAATTTGACTTAATATAAATGGCTTCCAAGTGGTATTGCTTCCTTCTCTTCTGGAAGAGGATATGAAAGCAGTTTAGAATGCTGTAGTTCGGTTAGGTAGATATAAAAATCCTGGGAGGGTCAGTACTGCAAGTATCATCTTTTCTAGTATTGAAAATGAAGTGATAACAGAGGAGATAGTAGAAAAAATGGAGATATCCTACATGTCCTGACACTGAAAGAGAAAGAGGACATTTCGTTTTAAATTTTGTTCTAAAGAAGATAGACAAGTCTGAGACATTTTTCTCTTCTGAAGTGAGCAAATGAAGACCAATAGAATCTTATCTCATTCTAATTTAGTCTTTTTCATAGATAGGAAAAGCCTTTCCGAAAGAAAATTGAAAAGTAAGCATCATCAAGAGACTATAAAAGATATGCATGTAATCAGGAAAACGAAGGTGCCGATATGGTAGATTACCATCTGGCCTCACCAATTCTATGGAGTACAAACATGACATGTTTTTTCGTTTTTTTACAATCACTTCTTTCAAGCATGCTCTGCCAAATCCCTCTTTCTGGGAAATTTTCAGATTCCATAACTCTGTGTGCTTTTGGGTATTAAAAAATTCATTCTGGTCCATTTTATTTTATTTTATTTATTTATTTATTTATTTTACAAATAGTTTTTTTTTTTTTTACAAATAGTTTATTG